>NC_045697.1:22480187-22783217 GCF_009834535.1 Camelus ferus
TTAAGTCCTGGGAGTGGTCTTCAGCCCTGTTCTCCTACTGCAGAGAATTTTTGAATGTTCCTAGAAGGACCTCTGGATTTCAGTTCTAGCTTTCCACTGTGGTGCTGTCAGCTTTTCCTTAGCTTTTCTTCAAAGCATCAAGCAAACTCAACCATAGCCTCCCAATACTATGATCTGTATAGTCACATTTTCTGCCATTTTCCCTCAAATATCTAATACCTGGCAATCACTAATACGCTGCCTTGCAAACATATACCATTTCAGTTCAGCACTGATGAAAGCTTCAACAACTGAATCATCAACTGGTAGCAAAGTTTCTCTGTGCATTATCTGCCACCAATGACAGGGCCCTCATTAACAGTGAGGTGGCAGATGGTGCAATTTTTATATCCTACCCCAGCATCTGCTTTCTTGGGCCAATTCCAGTACCAATTGTTATAGGCTGTGTTCCCCAGGAATCAGATGCTGAGATGGTGGTTAGCAGGCAGGAGGTATATTAGCAAGTGCTCTTGAGAAAGTCAAAACAAAACAAAACAGAAACACCTGTAGAATGGAAGGAGCATAAGTAGGAATGGGAAGAAGAAGAAATGAAGATGTCATGGAGTCTCCAGGGAAGTCCACATGACTCTTCAGACAGGCCTGAAGATTCAATAACCAGTCAGAACTATCTCAACTGAGGCACGAGACTCGTGCTTCCTCAATCTTTGGATGCAATGCCCTCAATAGCTGGGCTGCTAAGTGTGTTATTCCCAAAAAGGATTTCCATGTGGTGTGTCATAACATCCACCATCAATTTGTTTTCTTGCTAGCTGAATTAGTTAGAGAGTGCTAACTGTCATTATAAAGAGTGTAAAACTTCTGGCTTAACAAGATAACACTTATTTCTTGACCCTGGTACAGTCCAGTGTTGAGCAGAAGTGGGAATGCAATTCTTCCATACTTAGTCACCTAAGGAACCACACTTGCTCCTTCTTGTGGTTCTGCCTTCCTTTAGTCAGCATCATCCAGCAGAACTTTCTGCAATATTGCAGTTGTTCTATATTTGCACTGATCAATATGGTAGCCAAAAGGGACTTACAACTACCAAGCCCTTAAAATACGGCTAGTGTGATGGAGAAACTGAATTTTAAGTTTTATTTAATTTTAATTTAAATATAAGTAGTACCTTTTTTTCCCCCAGGTATCAAGGGAAAAATGGAAAACCACATATGAGATGACTTTATGGACCAGGACTGAAAGTGATATATATGTTAATTTTATTCACATGCCATTGGCCAGAGCTCAGTCACATGACTACATCTAACTGCAAGGGAAGCTTAAAAGTGTATCCAGCTGTGTGTGTACACTGAAAGCACAGAATATACAATATCTGTGTTCATGGAGTAGAAGACTTAATGTTGTTAAGATGTCTGTACTAGGGTTCTCCAGAGAAACAGAACAATGATGTGTGTGTGTATGAATATATATATGGAGAGAGAGAGAGAGAGAGGGAAAGAGTTATAAGGAATGTGATTATGGAGGCTGATAAATCCCAAGATCTGCAGTCAGCAAGCTAGAGATCCAGGAAAGCAAATTGTGTAACTTCAGTTTAAATCCAAAGGTAGGAAAAACCTGATGTCCCAGCTCAAAGGCAGTCAGGCAGGAAGAACACTCTCTTACTCAGCCCTTTTGTCCTATTCAGGCCTTCAGCTGAGTGGATGAGGACACTAACATTAGTGAGGACAATCTGCTTTATTCAGCCTACTGATTTGAATGTTAATCCCATCAAGAAACACCATGAGGGAAACAACAAGAACAATATCTGACCAAATCTATGGGCATCCTGTTACCTGGTTAAGTTGATGAATAAAATTAAACATCACAATATCAATGCAATTCAAAATTACTTTACACATTCAATGCAATCTCTATCAAAGTCTCAACATTTTTTATAGAAATAAAAAAAATCTTAAAATTCATATAGAATCTCAAGGGACCTCAAATAGCCAAATCAGTCTTGAAAAAGAAGAACAAAGTTGGGATCCCACAAATCTTTATTTCAAAACAAACTGCAAAGCTACAGTGATTAAAATATCATAATACCAGCATTAAGACAGATGTAAAGACCAATGGGATTAAACAGAGAGCTCAGAAATAAAGCCTTGCAAATATGACCAAATAATTTTCAACAAGAACACTAAAAACATTTAATAGGAAAGGGTAATCTTTTCAAAAAATGCTGTTGGGAACTATTCACATGCAAAAGAATGAAGTCTGACACTTATTTTTACTGTAGACAAAATTAACTCGAAGTGGAGAGCAAAACTAAATGTAAGAGCTAAAACTATACCTTAGAAGGAAACACAGGGGAAGAGCTTCATGACATCAGATTTGGAATGATTTCTTGGCATGATTTCTTGGATATGACACCAAAAGCATTAGCAAGCAAACAAAGAAAAAGGTAAATTTTACTTCACCAAAATTAAAAAGCTTTGTGCATCAAAAAACATTATCAACAGTGTAAGGGCATTCCACAGAATGGGAGAAAATATTTTAACATCATATACCTGATACAGGATTTATATCTGGAATATACAAATAGCTCCTACAACTTGACAACAAAAAACCCCCCAAACAACCTTATTAAAAAATGATCAAAGAACTTGAGTTCTTCTTCTCCAAAGAAATTTACAAATGCCCAAAAGGCACATGAAAAGCTGCTCAACATCACTAATCCTTAGGGAATGCAAATGAAAACCACAATGAGAAAACTCATCACAGCCATTAGGATGGCCACTTTCAAAAAACCCATAAAACATCAGGTGTTGGCAAAGTTGTGGGGAAATTGGGACACTTTTGCATTGCTGGTGGGGAAGTAAAATCATGCAACTTCTGTGAACAACAGTACCGCCATTTCTCAAATAACTAAACATGGAATTATCATATGATTCAACAGTCCCGCTTCCGGGCATGTACACCCGCGTTCATAAGAGCATAATTCACAATAGCCAAAAGGTGGAAACAACTTAAGTTTCCGCAGACTGATGAATGAATAAGTGAAATCTGGTATATATATACAACAGAATATTACTCAGTCTCAAAAATGAATGAAATTCCGACGCACACTACAACACGGGATGAATCTGGAAGACACTATGCCAGGTAAAATAAGCCAGTCACAAAAAGACAACTATTGCATGCCTCCACTTAACGAGGTACCTAGAACAGTCGTTCACAGACACAGAGCACAGCAGGGCTGCCAAGGGCTAAGGGACGGGAGGAATGGGACGTAGTATTTCAATTTGGCATGATGAAAATATTTTAGAGGTTGATAGCGACGGTGATTGCATGACAATGTGAGTGTACCTAATGCCACTGAGAAGCACACTTAAAAATGAGTACAATTATTTTTCCATAATAAAGAAATCCCTCAACAATATGCACCTCTCTGATTTTATCCAGTAGAACTCCAACCGTCTACCATATTTCATGTTCTTTCTTCAACACGCAAGACAATTTTCCATCTCAGAACATAGGAAATTAACTGTTCCCTCTGCTTAGAGTCTTCCCCCTAATATCCTTTTTCCACTTACCTACATTTATTTCTCCATAGTGTTGAATGTCATCTGACAAAGGATGTATTTGTTAATTTACCTACTTCTGTCTTTGTCCACTCGCATGTGCCCTCTGTGAGAGCTTACCTGGTTTGTTTACTGATAAATATTTTAGTTCCTATAAGAGCGCTTCATACAAAGTGAGTACTCAATAGTATTAGTTGAATGGATAATTGAAAATTAAGGAATAAAACCTTTACTATGTGTGATTTCCATTCCTACCATGTGTTTCAACATATTATTAAGGATATTTTTCTTCCTTGCTTAATGAGGGTTGACTAAACTTCCTTTCATAGAGTAAGCAGCGTTATTATTCACATTATAATGATAAAAATGCTTTGCCCCTATGATTCTTCCATGTTTTTTTTCTTTTATTTCTCTTTGCAATGTTGTATTAGTTTTTTTCCAGTTAAAGAAATTATGGTTGATTTGGAAATGTTAATTTCTTCAAGCAGGTTGTATCATTGTTTCTCTGAATAAAAAATAACAAATATGCTGGACACACATACACACAAAAGGCACAGAGAGAACATAGATAATGTATAATTTTTTTTCATACAATTTTTTATTCTGGGGCAGTAAGAGAATCTTTGCCAAGAAATCAGTGTTTGGAATCTGTTTGGATCATTATACTTGAGTGACTACTACCTGCAAATGCACAAAACAATAGGTCTGCCAAATATAATTATGAGAAGAGAGAAGTTTTTTGTTTTGTTTTTTTACTGGCATTACTCCATGACATAATTCAGTAGCATGATAAATTAGTAGACAGAATTAAGTGCCCCGTCAAGCCTTAACATTCTGTCCAAGTAATACACGAACATATCTGTCCCAATCGAAGCTTAGGAATACCTCTCATGGATCTTTGCTTTGCTTTTTAGATTGTCTATCAATCAGAAACCACTGTGCTTGGATGTGAGGTAGGCAGCACCATTTTGTGTTTACATTTTTTACTCCTGGCAAAATGAAATGATTGACTTGTGAATGTCTTTTTTTTTTCATCTCTTATTAAATATGCTGTAGTTATTGAATAAAATAAAAATGAATGCTGAAATTGAAAATGAGCAAGTCCTAGAAAACTGACAAAAGTATTCCCTCTTACCAAGCAACTGATATATTGAGACAAATATAGGGGAAAAAAATTAACTTGGATAACCACATTATCTCATCATCTGGTAGTGTCAATGAATATTCTTAATTGAGAAAATACGGGGGAAATGTGAGTTTAAAGACAGAGCAGTGCACTGTAAATGGGCTCAACACTGAAACCATCTATAATATGGCATCAGGCTGATATAATATATCAGTTTCTCTTTCCTTCTTTTGCCTGATTTTGGTCTCATTACTGAAATGCAATGGCCTTTTTTTTATGATTATGCATCCCGAACCATTCATTCCCATAAAGTATTCGCTGAAATCATAGTAAATACTAGCTTTTGTGCCAGGAACCACACATTTAAAGATAAATGGAGTCTGACCCCTAACTCTGACCACTCAGATATCAGGTTGGAGAGAATGACATATAAACAGAAAATAACACCAAAGCCATAAGAACCAAGTGATCCATGATATTGTGATTTATTATATCCCTTGCATCACAAATGATTCCACTAATATGAAACTTCAGAGGGCCATCACCACCTTATTAGAGGGTAGTTTGTATCTCTTAATCCCATGCCCCTTTCCTGTCGCCCCTGCTTCCCTCTCCCCACTGACAACCACTAGTGTGTTTTCTGTATCCCTGAGTCTGTTTCTGTTAGGCTATATACACGTGATCATTTTATTTTTTAGGTTCACATGTAAGTGACATGGTACAGTATTTGTCTTTCTCGGTCTGATTTGTTTCACTATGCATAATAATCTCTAGATCCTGGGTTAAGGTTATTCCTGGGTACTTTAATCTTTTTGATGTAATTTTGAACAGGAATATATTTTTTACTTTCTCTTTCTGATAGTTCATTATTTGTTTACAGAAAAGCAACATGTTTTATATTGATCTTGTATCCTGCAACTTTATTGAATTTGTTTGTTAGTTCTAACAGTTTTGGGGTAGAGACTTCAGGGTTTTTCACTTTAAAGTATCATATCATCTGCAAATAGGCACGCTGGCAGCTATCACTCTGGTAGGGGGTGGGGTGGAGATGGCAGAGCTTGAGCGGGTACTGGATGTGGGGTAGAACTTCCCACCTGCTCAGTGGCCATCACCACCCTATAAGAGGGGATCTGATTCCATGTTACTGGAGCCAAAGCTCTGAGGGTCAGGCTTGAGCTGGCTCTGTTGTCTCCTCTTCTAGCATCAAGACTCTTGGCCCAGAATGGGAGAGTACTGAAGCAAGGTGGGACCTGTGGTGGTTCTGGGTTCATGTCAGTTGCAAACAGAGGTCTGAACTATCTCCAGTGTGTTGCCTGTACAGGCGTCATTGTTTCCCTTGCTCTGCTCAGGAGCATCCTCAGGTCCCCTTTGTTCTTTACAGATGATCACTGCCCACAGCCTCCTCTATAATTAGTAATTTTAGAAGTGAATATTTATTATGTATTGTAATATGTTGTATTGGGGAAAAAAAAGCCTGTGGTTTCAAGTTTTGTAATCCTGCTACACATATTTCGTAATGCAACTTAGTTAAATTGGGCTTCCATCTCCTTTTTCCAAGTAAGAATAGTGATACCTTTATAAGTTTTCTAGACTTTTCAAATGAGATAATAAATTTGAAACTCTTTGGAAATTGGCAAAGGTAAAATATTACCCTTGAATTCAGGGGAACTTCATTTGTGTCATGGCTGGCTCATCCTGAGTAAGTCACTTAATCTCTGAGGAACTATAAAATGAAGAATTTTGTCGATGA
Organism: Camelus ferus; assembly: GCF_009834535.1. Classification (NCBI taxonomy): domain Eukaryota; kingdom Metazoa; phylum Chordata; class Mammalia; order Artiodactyla; family Camelidae; genus Camelus; species Camelus ferus. The sequence goes on from NC_045697.1 coordinate 22,486,624, forward strand.
TTACTAAGGTAACTTTAAAAAATTATCAGCCTGTGAATCTAAGATAAAATCACTATTAAATACAAGTAACTATGATAATCCAGAACATCTGTATTGCCAGCAACTGTTTTCTTTTAAAAGTATTTTATAGTGTGATATTCTCAGGCAAAGCATAGTGAATTGGTCTGTTTGTGGTTGTTAAGTGACAATTTCCATTTTTTCTTTATACAGTGCCTTAGAAAATCCAGTCTTTGATAACTCAAACCACCACGTCTCCAGTTTCAAAAAATATATTAGTGATTCTTCCAAACAGTGACAAACTGACTTTTCCCTCCCATATAATATTAATTTTTGAGTTTTAAAAATATATAGGCTATGCGAAGAACAGAACAGGATTAAGTTTGGTGTTTTTCCTTGAAAGTCATCTCCAGAAGGTGGAGCTCCCAGGAACGGCAGCACACTGTCAGCTCCTTTGTGTTGCCAGTGCCACCACCTCGTTCCCAGAAGAGCATCTGTGAATTTTTGGAGCGAATGCTACACTTCTGGGAATGGTGCCCAGAACATGTAAGCTTCCGTGTCATTTTAGAAAGTCAGAGAGGGGACAATGAAATCTTCATTTGCTGCAGTCTTTTACGTGCAGTCATCAGTCCTGGGGCTAACAGCTGCAATATTCATATATCCTTATTTGTGGATTTTTTAAGAAAGACTTTTCCTGCATTGTGAGTGTGGTATTTTCTGCGGTTTCTCCTCCTCCAAACCCACCCCTATCCCATCCTCTTTTCACTGTCAAAAAAATAAATAAATAAAACAAGCATTAACAATAACCAAAGGCACTATTGTCATACTTGAGTGATATGTATAAATCAAGGGTGTTTATTACATTCCCTCAGCTCAAAGGATCATCTAAAAATATTTGAAGAATTTTAACAGGTAACATATATATTTTATGGAAACTTAAGCTGCACTGATGTGTAATCATTATTCTGATATTTGCATACTTGTTTTAATGCACATTAGAAAAATATAACCAACACACCGAGCTTAGGATTTGAGAAATGTTTTGCTGCCTTAGGAATTAGCTAAAGTAATTAGTGACACAGTAAGGGACTGTGCTTTGCAATGACCAGGTGAATTACAGAGGCGGTGCTCAGTAAATCCTGCAAGGATTCAGCCTTTAAAGCAGAATGTTTTACCATTATGATTTGAAGTATGGATGGTAGGAGGCTATAGGTTGGAGGCAGGGGTTTTCATATAATGATTGACATGTATGTTATCTCAGTTCTTCTCATCAAGATATTGGAACTCCATTTTAAGAAGTTAATAATAAACCTACCAATTATACATAAATGATATGAATATGAGTTGGACTTGGTTGTGTGGTCTGTTTTTGTTTCCCTGCATATTTGTGTGTGTTGATTTCATCTCTATTAAACCATTTTGGATCAGTGGTTTAAAAAAGAGAATGTTAATACATAGAAATGAAAGTTATTTAAATATAATGAGAGCATTCAAAATGTTAATATGATTAAAGTGCTCAAACCATATGAGGCACACAGTATAGATATTAAATTACAGCAATTAATGTTAGGTATTTAGATAAGCAGGAGCACTGGGCAGAAAAGTGGAGGAGAGGGAGGATGGCCTGGAAGATGGTGTTATGCCCGCCTCCAGCATAAAGGGACTTTACTTCTTCTAAATGAGTGCCAGCAAAAAGCCGGTTAAATCCCGAAAGCCACCACTGCCTGGGAGCAGAAAAGACTTAACCGAACATGACCTAGTGCTCATTGTATTATAATTAACACTGCAGTTTAGCCCCCCTCCATGGGTTTTTCTGTGTACACCGTGGGTAAGGACATGCGCAAAGGGGCCAAACATGACTAAGCACTCCAGGGACAAGAGCTGTCAATCAATCAAGAGACCGCCTCTAAGCGAGGGTATAAGACGGGAGACAGAAACCACCGCTTTTCCTCCCTTGGATCAGCCTGCCTCCTGTTCTTGGGGGTGTACTTTTCCTTTTTTTTAATAAATCTTTTAAAATCTTTTGCTACACAATGCACTGTCTCCCGACTATCACTGTGTCTTTTGAGTACAGCAAGAATCAGGGTCTTTACCTTTTGGGGTAACATCACTACTATACCTCTGCTGCTACTATTCTATTGTTAAGTTTGTGATGAAATCTGCATATGTCTTGAGAGACACATTAAATAAAAATCTTAATTTTCTGTTAAGTGTTACAGAAGTAACAACTGCAATGTAAATCTTGAAAATATTATAAAAAGCATTTAAAATTTAAATTTTCATGAAACTGTAAACAAGAACTAACTAATTCCTTTAAGTGTGGAGATGCTCCCAAATTCTATGACATTATTTGACCTTAAGCAACATTGTGAAACTTTCAAAGAATAAAACAAAGTGAAAAAAGCATTCAAGCATTTTAGAAACTTGTTAACACTCTGATTGGATAAAAATGCTAATACTTTAGAATATTCATGTATCATGTTTTATTTACTCACAAAGCTTAAAGATTCTGGCATAATTTGTAAATAAACTGATCACATCCACTGTCAAAATGGCTTAAATAAGCAGGGACAAGTGAAAGAACTGGTAAGATGCTTCTGTCAAATAATATAGTTCATTGGAAAACTGCAGGTACATCTAAACACTTAAGGTGGCAAATATCACGACTGTGATAAAATCTACTTTATTTATTCTAAGTGGACAGATCCTCTGGTGGTGTGATTTTAGTTAGTATCCAGTGTGTTATATTTGAGCTAAATACTGAGCCCATGCAGACCCTTAGTTCTGCCAGTCTTGGCCAACCAGCACAGCTGGAATAGAGATTTTAAAAGTTGTTAATAACTTCACAACATAGTCTAGAAGTGACTTATCGGCATAAGCACAAAGAGTCACAATTCGTGCAAAATAAGAACTTGTTCCACATAGTCTAACTGCATCATGGGAGGTAAAGCCCCATATCCCCAACCCCAGGCCACCCCAGACTTGCAGGAGACTTAAGTGACGTACGTAAAGCTGTGAAAACAGATCGAACATTGACAACAGAAGCCACTGAACACTCAACATATTTTCTAATGTTTGTCTAGAATTGAGTGTCTACAACAAATAAAGATGGTTTTTTACTAAAATCTTTTGTATTTTTTGTGTTGAAAGTTATCCCTTTTCTATCGAGGCAAAAGAACAACTTTAGTATATTTTACTTTGAGGTTAAAATCTTTAATATGTGGCTTTGTATGCAGTAAAAGGGACAGCCTTTGCATATTAGAGTATTTTCCAGATCTATCAGCCCAATGGGGCAGCCTTAACTTATTTTTACAAAATTTATTTATATCGGTATTCCAGATGTGAGACAGACTGAACTCATTAGTAGCAAAATCGAAGCATTAGCTATCAAGTCTTGATCATGGTATGTTTGATTGTTTCATGTGTTAGAATGTCTTAGTTATAAATTCATTTGAAGTATTGTTGAAAAGTGTCTTAATCATTATGAAGACACTGTGAATGGATAACAAAAGTAAATGGTCTTCATCTGTAATCGCCCATACTGAACACCACTTACGTCTTGCTAAGAAATGCCTTTGTCCCCTGATGTGTTGCAAACGTAATCAGATTGGTTGACATGTCCTGAAGAAAATAATTTGAACATTTCAGATGCTCTCTTGGAACAAAAGTTTGTTGTTCAAAGTTGCTCATCTTACTTTGATTAACAATGAATTCTCAGTTTCAGAATTTATCACACACACACACACAAAAATTAAATAACTTTTGTAGTTTTGAGATATGTATGTTTCAATTGAGGTTCTCAGAACTGTCAGTATAAAAAGCAATGAGCTTGTCATGTTAAATTAAGCTTAATTTTAATGTTTAACTTAGTTTCAAGGGTCCAAAACTTGATTACTGAGCAACAACATACATTTCCATTCTACTTCTTGAAAAATTAATTTTTAAGCATGTGATTGTTACATTGATTAAATTAATGGCTATTTTTTGATTTAAAGTTTTTTTACATTTAATATTTTGGTGTAGTGGTATTAATTATTACAACAGTGATAAAAGCCTATGTAATGTATTTTTAGGCAAAAAATAATACAAAATACTAACTAATAATACTACAACTGTACTATAAACACATATAGCAAAAACAGAGGTTTTATGCAAATAATTTTAAGAGCTATCAACTTAAACTAAAAAACTTAATGGGCTATAGAAAAATAGGTTTTTCTTGACTTTTCATCCATTTGAAGATATGACTAAGCGTCTTTTTTTTGATGAAAAATCTGGTGTCGAGTCTATCAAGTAGATTAAAAAATCTGGATAACTAAATTTTTACAGGTTCACCCAAATGTTTGTCATCAGACTCTTTTGTCAGAAAGATCAATTTTCTGGGTCAAATTGTAAATTACATGAATTTTTGATCCCCATCTGTTGGAGATTTTATTAAAATTAATCTACAAAAAAATCATCAGTATTGTAGTTACTTGTAGTAAATCTATTACTATAGTTGATAAAAATATGTGCTATACTTTGTTTTCAAACAAAATTTATTTGTAAATCTCATACTATTTGGGGGATCTATTTGTATTCTTTTAATGAATATCTATATCTATATCTATATCTATATCATCTATATAGAAGATAGATAGATAGATAGATAGATTAGAGAACTTTTCAAATTTCCTTAGAAATTTAGAAATATTTCCAGTTCTTAGGAACAATTTATTCAAGGGTTTGAGACTAAAAAAAATGACTATCCTCACTTTGGTTCCTGGAAAGATTTCATTAGTCAACCTACACACTCAACCCATACAACACACTTGGCATTGAATGTTAGGACAGACTGTGACAATGAAACGGGCACTCCGGAGCATAGCCCCTTCTAGGCACTGCAAGCCATGATCTTGGTGCTTCAATAAAAAGATGACAGTTAAATAAGTCAACTACTTCCCTTGAGAGGAGTCACTACCTAGAGAAGGACTTATAGCTGAAGATGCATATGAAGACTTGCATTTCAACATGTGAAAGAAGAAAAATGTGTACAGAACCAAGTGGTCAATCTCTACTTGCAACACTATCTACAATTATGTAATCATTGGTTATGGGAAGATAGTGACCCTGGTCATTCAAGATTATTTCACCTCTTTCAGCCTAAATAAATTCTTAGGCAATATCTCCTATCTGAAGCATTTGTCCCAAAGGTAGATTGTTGGCTTTGCAGACTTTGCTGAAATGCTCTGATTTTCAAGACACTTACAAGGACAAAAGAGAGTGATGATTCTAGGTTTCTAGCTTAGGAAACTCAGACATCCAAGCACCTAAATCCTCCCAAGTCTGATCACACATTAGTTTCTCTTTACTGATACTCTGATCTCAAGATGATTAAATCGCATCACATTCATTGCTTGGGTATCAGTGGTTTAGCGATATCTGTTCTTATTTCTTGTGGTGAGATTTGCTTGTATACGTTGCACACGGTGTAAATGTCCACAGTCTTGGAACAGTAAAGCCAAAAGGGACCTCATGAATTATTTATTTCAATGTGTTCAGTTTAGGACAGTGAAAATGCAACTCAAACATGTTAAGTACTTTTTCTAAAATTGTGATAATTAATTAGTACCATGGCTAGCTCTAAAACCTAGATCTTCCAATTGCCAAACCCATGTTTACTCACTTCCAAAGAGTTTTTATATTCCAGAATTTAGTTTTAATTTGTACCAGAAAGCTGGCCATATATTTTACTATGTAATTAGTTAGAGGTATGGCATTTTGTTGAAGTCACTTCTCTAAAGACTTTGAACATTAGCAAAAGAAGTACTTAAGTTCTCAGTGTTTGATTGAAAAGATACAGGTGTGTGTGTTCATTTTTAAAGCTAACTCTCAGTATTCTGGTCTTTACTATGTATCAGACATGGTGATAAGTGCTTGACATATGATAGCTTAAATACCAGCTGATGGAAGTGACATGAGGGAGGGGCAATCAGTGAGTAATCACCATGTGTCAGATGTTATATATCCCCCAGACCACACTTTATAAGGTCAATACTGCTAAAGATAATACCTACCATATTTTGGAGTGACCAGTACTATCAGTCACTTTACAAATAAGATTATCTGATTTTCATTAAAATATCCTTGTTTTTTTCCCCCAGTAATATGTTGCATATAAGAAAAATAAGGCTGGGAAATTTCAGCTGTGGTCTACTGTCCAAGCACTGTCCCTCAGCAATACCCTACACACGTGCCGTGCTCTCTCAACAGCTATTTATTTTCATGACTGGAGAACTCATTATCTTATTTGCCTCAAAATGCCTCAGCATGTCAGATTCTCTCTGCCTGAAATATTGCTCCAGACATCCTTCTCATTTTCCCACCATCTATTTCTCCCACTAGACAAAGATTACAATAGATATGGAATTATCTTTCACATCTGTGTCAGAATTTAGCATAGTATTGAACATAGATGAAGTATCCACAACATTTTTTTATAAACGCAAATAACATTCTTTCACTTCTGGGGCTGATGAATACTCTGGTGAACCATTAATAACAAATGTCAATAAGGGTATTTTTAATTACATCCAGCTGGGTCCGGTTATTTAGGAAGAATTCTTTCACAGAAAATTAATATTGGTGTTACCAAATCACCCCATCTGTATTCAGGACGTTGTACATCAGTTACCTTTGACTTTGTTTATAGAAGTAGAATTCCACCTTGGAAAAGCTCCATATCAGCCAGGGTTCCCCAAAGAAACAGAACCAATGAGGTTTATGTGTATTTATATTAACAGGTTTATTTTAAGGAATTGGTTCACATAATTGTGAGGACTGGCAGGTTTGCCAGCTGGGAACAAGCAAACATTGATGTTGCCGTCTTGAGTCCAAAGTCCATAGGGTAATCCAGCAGACTGAAAACTCAGACAAGACTTAGTCTTGAGGCAAAGTTATGTCTTTTCTGGGAAACCTCAACATTGCTCTAAAGGCCTTCAGCTGATTAATGAGGCTCACCCACATTATGGAGTGTAGTCTCTTTCACTTGAAGTCTATTAACTGTAGATGTTAGTCACATCTACAAAATAACTTCACAGCAACAACTAGACTAGACTTTGACCAATAACACTAGGCTGGACCCCATAGCATAGCCAAGTTGACACATAAAACTTACCCATCAAAAACTCCATGGGTTTTAGCCCAAAATAGCACTTGTAGATGAAGGAGAGTGCAGACTTCCAGAATATCTTTCTATGTATCATGTAAACCCTCGCTAAGTCTGAGTACAGATGGTTGAAGATGGATTAAGGTGTTATAAAACCCCTTGTCCACTAGTAATTCAGCAGGACTGATGACCATGTGTGAACACGGCACACTCTGCACTATAGTAAACCTGGTAAACCTTGGCCACTAGTCTCCATCAACAATCAGCTCCAGACAGTGCATACAAGTCAACAGTATCCTCAGAACCTAAGTATTTGCTTAAGGGTATAAGGTGTGATGGTAAGATACTGGGTAATTTTCCATATCAAAATAACAGACAAAAACATGTTTTTCTTAAACTGATACTTGAAATGAGAAAGGAGGAAACTCTGAAATCTTTTGAGAAATCTAACCTATATTCAGGAAGTTTTCACCTGGAAGTGCCCTGTAAAATTAATGTAGCTTTGAAAGTACTCTTGATCTTTGGAAAAGTAGTTCCCATTGTTGAGTTATGCCTCAGAGCTAAGGGTCTGGTATATTTCTAATTCTGTTTTCAATTTTAAACACAATGCTTAGGGCATGAAGCAAAGCACTTCACCAGTGATTTCTTGAGAACAAGTCTTGGATTTTCCACATAGAAGACATTTATGATGATGCATTATCTGTTGTTAAGAAATGCAATGTGATTTACAAAAAAGTCATTCTTTACAGGCAGAAAACCCAGGTTGAAATGTGCTCCATTACTGACCACCCTCAACATTTCTATTTTAACTATAAGCCAAAGTGAATCATGAGTAATTACTCATGTTGCTCAGCCTGTTTCACACGATTCTGCTGTTACCCAAACTTATAGTGGATGGGCTGTAATAGCTAAATTCTGCATTGGCATAAATTGTAGACTTTTATGGAAGGATCCATCAAACAAAATTTCCAGAAAAAAACCTGCATATACGTTGACATAAATAAGAGTTAAGGATTAACATAGGATCACAAAAAAAGCTTTATAAAGTAATTGGCATAGGTAGAACTATGGTTATAAACAGGCAATCATAGAACTTAACTATCTTAACTAAGTTACTCTGACCTGACTTTAATTCTTATTTAGAAAACACTTGATATCTCAGTTTAAACCAGTACTTTCTCCACTAAGAAAGCTAATATTGGAAGGCAAAGGTCATAGTAATGTGCAATAGCAGTTTCTCTTTATTGCTACATAGAAATGACGCAGAAGTCAATAGCTGTTTGACATTCTCAGTAGCATCTTCACGATGGCAGATTTGAACTTAATGAAGCCTGTTTTTAGTATAATTGCAGGAAGAAACCTCTTTTTTTAGAATGATCTGTTTTGTTTATTTTTGCTATGGAATGAAAACATCATATGGTTTTTCACCAGTCATTTGATGGGCATCTTTTTTTCAAAATGCTTTGTGAATTATTTTTACTCACAGGGTTAGTTCAAATTTTAGAAAAGAAGTCATTATCATCTTGGTCAGGAGCCCATTTTCAGATTTTGTAACACACTTCTGCCCCTCTCATGATTTTCAAGAAGCGGGGAAAAAGTCGATATGCAGTTTCGTTCGAAGATCGACCTTGAAGAGCTCTCCACTTTTCCCTTGCTACAGTGTTTAGATAGGAAGTTTAGTCCAGAATTTTACGTGAATAAAAAATGTCTTACTGCAGAGCTAGTTACTACTTGAACTTTTATTTTACCACTATCCATCTGAAGCTGCCTATGGTGCCTTCAGTTACTCACCTCTCATATTTTCCTTAAAGAGTAGATTAGCAAGAAGAGTGGCCCCTTCTTCCAGTTTAGAACGGATTCTTTTTCTTACTTTTTCTTGGAAGGGAGGGTATTCAAGACTTAGTGTGCATGTTTTCTTTGAATTCCCTTTATGCACATTTTTAACCTTGCAGGGAAAATGAACCACATACATACAACACTGAGCCTGTCTTTTTTGCATTTTCAAATTACTAGCTTGAATTACACATGTTGAGCTTGCTAACATTGTCCACTTGCCTCAGGGAATTATTGTTAAAAGACAATTTAAAACATTGACTCTGAAGAGTCACAGTCTCTTAGGATGGCAAACATTTCATATAACAAAATCTTATCTTTTCGAATTTTAGAGTCAAATAGCAACAATTCTAAGACCCAGTTTTCTTGAAACCATGCTGGTGTTCGACTCAGGAACGGCTATTTGCTGTGTATGATTTGTATGGAGGAGACAGATTGTTCCTTTTTCCCATTTTTATTGTGCACTTGTTAATCTGTTTCTAAAGGTATTATGCTAATTATAACACTACTCTTCACATTCAGAATCCGAATTGCTCATTTTCAAGTTTTGCTTTTTTTTTTTTCAAATTGTAATCTGTTAATTACTTGTTTAATGGAGTGTGTAATTACCTACTTTAAGTTAGGAAACTGTTTCCATTTCAAAGACAGAAACTTATTTTAGAAATGAAAGACTATAAATGCAATCCTTTTTGATACAGAATATAACTCTTTACCTTCCTTAATGGTTCTAAGTGAGAAAATTGGATTGAAAATCAACTCTTATTTTCTCTTTATGTTTTTGTGCATACCATATCAAACATAGGTGAAATTTATGATGAAGGTAACAGGTTATCATTTAGCTACACTTTGCAGAGCAATTTTATTGTCTATTTGTGCCATTTAAATGACTAAACACCAGAGTAGAAGGAAAATTACTAATCTCCAGAGTAGAAAAATCAAGTTATTAATATGATACAGTTTTAAAGTGTTTTCTTTTTCAAATCCTTGGCCAAAAGAGCAAATGGAGTCAACAAAAAGATTAAGTATGGGAACAACATATAAGAGAAGTGGAACAATTTAGGAAATACAACAATAATAAATAATGTTAATTGAGTTTGGGGCTTATATATGATTTATACACTCTATCTAAGCAACATCAAGTATAAGGAATAGCCAGGATGATCTTTTGTCACCTATGAGGAGACTGGGCCTTACAGGTATTAAGTAAAATTTGCTATTGACACTTAAGCAGAAGTAAAGGCTTCATACTCCAAGCCAATGCCTCCAAACAACTTGTTGGCTACTATAATGGAGTAATTGGATTTGTATAATCTTAGGGAATGAAGGACAATGGACTTATTCATGATATTTTGATGACCATTTAGTCTCTTGATGGTCTTTAATGTTGGGGTTGAAATTGATCAGAAGAGCTCTTGATAGCAAGATTTCCATATTGAATGAGAAAAGAAGCAATATACCAGGGCTCTTTACTGAAAACGTCTGTAATGTAAGGACAACTGGCTGGGAACCTAAGTAAATGCCTTGAAAAACCGGTGGCTAGATGGACATAAGTCAGCAAAAAATAGCAATTTAAGGCACTCCAAAATTTCTGTACCCATAAAAGCAAGGATAAAATTAGAAACAATTGTTTGAATTAGCTTTTTCAGGACATTAGAAATTAACCAAAGGTTTGCAGGAGGGTTGAATCTCAGTATGAATAATGAGATTTTGGCATTTTAACTTGCCCTGTTCTTAACCACCACCACCTCCTGTCCCCAGCCACTCTAGCTTTTGAATAGACTTGACCACTAGCCTAGTATACTTTAGCCAATAGCCCACAAACATGTTGAAATCCAGCATCCTTGTGTCCAGCAGAAAGAGAAGAAAAGAACTGGTGTTCCTCAAAGTTTCACCCCTGGAAAATCATTAATTGTTGTCTGGAAGTTCCCTGGAAGATTCTACTTGCAAGGATGTCTTTCTTTGACCTGAGTTAAAGCTCACACAATGTGAAAAGGCTTTTCTCTGGAGGTGTTCATTGAACATGATGATTTAGAGATCACTCTACCTTGCAGAGTTGTCTGAGACAGTGGACAGTAGTTGGGGCCAACAATGAGATAATCAAATGCTTAAAATGAAAAGCTAGGAAATAAGATGTCCATAGGACGTCTTGGGAATCTAGCAGGGCATACACATGTGCATGGGGCTCTATATACACTGAGAAATAACTTGAGAAGGTTCTAAGCTGTCATCTCTGGCTGACCTTGAAGTTCTGAGGAAGTATGAAATGAAGGATAAGCTATCAACTGCCTGTTGATGGCATGCCTCAACATGCACAAAGAGTTATCAGCCAAGACTAGGAGACTTCTTAAGAAAATATATGTCCACCTGTTCCATAATTAGCAGATCTCTAAACTAACCAAAGACTTCAGAAGTCACACACAACAAATACAGACCTTAAAGAATTAGTTCAGAAACTTTAAGATAAAAAACAAAAAAACCCAGTAAGAACAATCATAAATAGCAACAAAAATCACCCTGAAAAAGGGAGAGAAACTGATTTTCAGAGTTGTCACATTGTATTATTTAAAATGTCCAGTTTGGAACAAAAAAATTATGAGGTTTGCAAAGAAACAAGAAAGTATGGCCTATATATAAGGAAAAAAAAGCTATCGATAGAACTTGTTGAAGAAGCCCACATGTTAGACTTACTAGACAAAGACTTTAATTTAGCTTTTAAAGATACTTTCTGAGAACTAAAGAAAACCATGTCCAAAGACATAAAAGAAAGTATGAGAATGTCATCTTCCCAATAGAAAATATCAATTACAAATAAGAAATATCAATAACACATTATAAAAGGAACAAAATATAAAATTTAAAGTTGAAGATTTAATAACTAAAATTAAAAATTTACTACAGGGGGTCAACAGTAGATTTCAGCAAGCAGAAGGAAGAATCTTTAAATCTGAATAAATTCAACTGAGGTTATGCAGTCTGAGAAAAGAGAGAGAAAAAATAAGAGGAAAATAGTGAAAATATCCTCAGAGATCTGAGCACATCATCAAATATATCAACATGCTTGTAATGTGAATCAAGAAAGAGAAAGTAGTAGAAAGAATATTTCAAAAATTCATGGCTGGAAATTTCCTAAATTTAATTTTAAAAAATTAGTCAACACATCCAAGAAGCTGTCAAATATCATGCTGGTTAAACTCAAAGAGACCCACACCTAAATCCTTCATAATCAAAATGTTGAAAGCAAAGATAGAGATAATCTTGAAAGCAGCAAAAAAGCAGTGACTCATCACATTTATGAGATCATCAATAAGATTACAGCTAATTTCTCACCAGAAACCATGGTAGTTATAAGCCATATTTAAAATGCTGGAAGAAAAAAATCATTATATTCAGCAAAACAATCTTTCAAAAATGAAGGAGAAATTAAGCATTCTAAGATCAATAAATTCAAAAAACTTAGTCACTAGTATACTGATCATAAAAAAAAAATACTAAATCTTTCAGGCTCTAAGGAAAGGATACTAGACAGGGACTCAAAGCTATGTGAAGAAAGAAAGAACTCCAGTAAAGTTAACTACATAGTCAAATATAAAAGATAGTATATAAAAAGAGATAAAAACCACATTTCTTCTGTATAGCACAGAATATCTTGTAATAAACTTTAATGAAAAAGAACATAAAAATGAATATATATATATATATATGCAAAAAAGAGAGTGCAAAATATGTATTTTCTGTAACCCTTTTTCTCCTACCTGACTTAAAAGACAATTGCATAATGTAATGTTTATAAGATGTGTTGATGGCATAAAATATATAAAGATGTAATTTGTATGGAAATAACAGAACAAAGGAGTGGGAAAGGAATGGAGCTACACATGGAAAGGGTTTTGTATACTATTGAACTTAAATTGGTATTAAGTTGAACTATATTTTTATAAATTAAAAATTTAACTATAACCAATATTAAGAAATAACTTAAAAATATAATAAAAGAAATGGCAAGGAAATAAAATTGTATACTAGAAAGTATCTAATACAAACACAGGAAGCAATGGAGGAGTAGAGGGTTAAAAAATATATACACATACACACATATGTGTATCACATAGCAAATGGCAGTTATGTCTTACTTTATCACTACTTATGTTAAAAGTGGATGAATTTGATACTTTCATTAAAAAAATGAATGTTGGCAGCACAATTTAGGAATAAAGACAACAAAACTTGATCCAACTAAATACTGTCTATGAGATATACTTTAAGTTCAAAGACACAAATAGATTAAAAGTAAATTAATAAAAAAAAGATACACCATGCAGACAGTAACTATAAGGAAACTGGAATAGCTATAATATTATTAGGCAAATAGATTTTGAGACAAAGTTTGATACTGGTGTAAACAAAAAATATATTTCACAATAAAAAGTTCAATCCAAAAGAATATATACCAATTGGAAACATATATGCATCAAACAAAGGAGTTAAAAGCATGTGAAATAAAAACAAAGAATTGAAGGGACATGCCAATAAAATAAGGTTTCTACTTCAATATTCAATTTTCAATAATAAAACAATTAGAAGATAAATAAGACAAGATCTAGACAATACTATTAACCAATTAGACCTAATGTATATCTATAGAGCAAACACAGCAGAATGCACCTTCTTCTCAAATGCAGAGAGAACATCTTCCAGATTAGACAATACAACAAGTCTTGATAATTTAAACAGGAATGGAATTATACAAAGTATTTTTAAAAACCTCAGTGGAATGATATTAGAACTCAAAAAGGAAAGACATTTGGGAAATTCACAAATATGTGGAGATTAATCAACATTCAAACAACAAAGGAGTCAAAGAAGAAATAACAGAGAAAATTATAAAATATTTTTGATGTATGAAAACAAGGGTGCATCATACCAAAATTTATGAGCTGCAGGAAAATTCTCAGTATGAAATTTCTAACTGCAAATGCCTACATTAAAAAAAAATTTCAAATCAATTCCACTTTAAGAGACTAGAATCTGCAGACTGAATGAAATCAAAAGCAAGCAGATGAAGGCCCTAAAGATTAGAGAGAAAATAAATGAAGTAGCAAATAGAAAACCAGAGGAGAAAAACTAACACAAATGAAGTTGAGTGTTGAAAAAAATCAACAAAATTGACTAATATTTAGCTATACTCACCATGAGAAAAAGAGAACTGAAATTACTAAAATCAGAAATGAAAGAAGGAACATTACTACTGACTTTACAGAAATAAATATAAGGGAAGACTATGATCAATTTAGATAATCTAAAAAAAAAAAAAACCAGGACAAATTCCTAGAAAAATAGAAACTACTATAATTAACTCTGTAAGTAATTGATAAATTGAAGAGTCTTATAACAAATAAAGAGATTGACTTAATCACTATCCACAAAGAAAGGTTTAGGACTAGACAGATTCACTGTTGAATTCTACCAAACATTTAAAGAAGAGTTAATACCAATCTTTCACAAAGTCTGCCAAAATATAGAAGACGAGGAAACACTTTCCAACTCATTCTATGAGGCCAGTTTTACCTTCACACAAAAACCAAATTAAAATTTCACAAGGAGAGAAAACTAAAGACCATTCCTTATGAATACAAATACAAAAGTTTTCAATATTCTCAAAAACACACTAGCAAAAAAATCCACTAACATATAGAAAAGATTGCACACCATGACCAAATAAGATTTATGGCACTAATTTAACATTGGTTGAACATGTGAAAACCAACAAATGTAATATATTATAACAATACAATAAATACAAAAGAACAGATAATAACAAGTGTTGAGAAAGATGTAGAAAAATTGGAACCCTCGTACATTGTTGGAGAGAATAAAAATAGTAAAGCCATTTTGGAAAATGTTTTAGCAGTTCTTCAAAATGTTAATGTTACCCAGCATTTCTACCTTTGCATATACACCCAAGAGAATTAAGAACCCATATTCATGCAAAAGCTTGTACATGAATGTCCATCATCACTATTCGCAATAGCTACAAAGTGGAAACAACCCAAATGTTCATCAGCTAGTGAACTGATAAAATATGGTATATCCATACATTGGAATATTATTTGGCTATAAAAACAGATTAAGTATTGTTGCATGCTATAACTTGGATGTATCTTGGAAACATGCTAAGTGAAAGAAGTCAGTCACAAAACCAAAACCCACAAATTATTTGACTTCATATATAGAAAATGTTGAGAATAAAGTGCATAAAAATAGAAAGTAGATTAATGGTTGCCAGGGATTGGAGGAATGAAGAGAATAGGGAGTGACTGCTAATGGGTGTGGGGTTTCTTTTGTAGTGATGATTTCTGTAATCAGATTAAAGTTATGGTTGTACAACTTATGAATATACTAAGAACAACTGAGCTGTACACTTTAAAAGGGTCATTTTTATAGTATGTGGATTATGTGTTAATTAAGAGCCCCCTAAAAACTAATGGTAATTGCCCATTGCAAAAAGAGTATCATTCTCTACCCCATCTCTGTACAGTTAGACAACAAACACACTGGAATTTATGCTTTATCAATTGGCTTTAAGAAAAAATAAAAACCTTTTTTTTTCCACTTGAATCCCTCATGATGGGATATATATTCTTTCTCTAACTCTATTGATATGCTTTGCTGATTTTTTTAATCAAAATTTATTGGAGTGATTCATCTCTTGTCTGCAGAAATAAGCTTTATAAAACAAAAGACATGGAGTGGTTCATGTGTCAAAACTGTGTAATAGATCAGGCTATCTCCTCTGACTTTAATACACTAAATGAAAATATATAAAAGTTGGAATAAATTATTTTGTTTAATAATTAGTAGTCACAAAATCTCCGATAGAAAATAAGTGGTTTTTGTTCTAATGAATTTCTTCTGTTGTAGTCAATCATATCTTCTGTTTTATATATTCTGTTTTATATTTATAATGAATGTTGTTTTCCTTGAGAATCTCAATAGCTTTCCACATTGTGGTTTGATTTATGTTGGATTATGAGGCACAGACATATGCTGTATTAAATAAACTTTGTTTTACCTTTATAACTTGTTTTGATATTATTCTATTATCTCTTTATATACCCACTTGTTATGTACTTTCATAATACAATCTCAGCTTTTCAATTCCTTTTCTTTTACAGCTACTGGTTTTGATTTTTTACCTTTATTTCTATATTTCACAAAAAACTGTAACATTCATTCCCTGAAAATGGATAAATGTAAATGCAATTTAAAAATAAGTCAATCAACAGTCATTATATTTCTCTAATGGAAATTTAAATATCTATCATGGCTAGAAAATTAAAATCTTTATTCATGTGAATTGATGCTTGACAAATATCAAAATATCACTTAATATTGTCTGATATTCTACCTGATACATAACCAAAGATGTTTAACATGCTGCAGTGATATATTTACTACTCAGAATGTTTTTCAGAATGTTTTCTTTTATAGGGAGGAGTAAACAAGGCTAGAAAGAACTGAGTGTGGGCAGCTACAAAAAAGAGTGAGGTGATCAGATAGTAGATTAGAAAATGTTTTACCCTGAGGCCAGCCTATTGTCAGGAGGGGCTATTAAGGAGGGGGTTACATACAGGATGAAGTTTCATCAAGGTTCAGTGGCCTGGAGGAAGTAAATAAATTTAACCAAAGTTCGGTTAACAAGAATTTTGTGCTGACTGGTCAATGGGGACAAACAGTTCAGCTAATTATTTATGAGGCAAATAATGGTAAATTAGAAAACTTCTGCCCAGCTTTGTCATAAATAAACCAGGAAAGATTTGTACGTCTTCTCTAAGTCACGTGGAGAAGAGTGTTTTCTTTGCAGTAAGAAGGCTGGGAGAATTTCTTAACCATTACTGTTTTCCGTGAACACAGAGCTCAGGTAAAAGTCTACTGTAAAACAATAATATATAACACATTGAAATACCAATACAATAATTCTCCCTATGGAATTTTGAATGTTGTAAGTATATTTCAGACTACCAAGACTTTTCTTTTCTTGGTGACAGAAATTGTAATCATCTCTCATTTGTCAGTTTTAATAATTCTGGCCAAACTGATGTCTTGGACTGAACTTTCCCAAGTCCTGCCTTAGTCTTGCATGACCTAAATGCATAGTGACTTAGAATGTTCTCTACCAGGAAGGCATCTTACCAAGGTCTTTTAAAGTATATTTTTTCCTTCATTTGAACTTTTCTGTTCAGTATCTGTAAATTTCTCTTATTCCAAAAGTAGAAGTCACTTGGTAAAAACAATTGGAATCATGTGGAAATCATCTCCAGGAAACAGTAAACATGATACTATATTTACGCACATTTGTTTATTGTAGGAGAAGTTCCCAAATTGTTCAAAGATATTCAAAATATTTTGTGATCCTCAACACATGTCAACACTATGTCTCTGGTCTTCTACACTATACCAATATGAGTATTTCTGCTTATGGGATAATTATACTTTTTATTGAAAATTTATCAATTAACATTTTAATCTTGTACAGCAATCTATTAAACTCAATTAACAGGAGCCTGTCTTTGAAAACACAGCTATACTTTCAGTTTGTCTACCAAAAAAACAAATTAATAAGCTTGAAAGGCTGAGTACGAAGAGTTCTTACTAAAGTCACTAAAGTAACAAATTCCCTTGGGACTAAAACTTGGTACCAGTAGGTACGTCTTAGCATTACCTTTGTTGAACATGAGCATTTGCTGTTGTTTGGATTTTTGTAGTCTGTGTCATTAGAAAGATTTGTCTGGTGAGCTTACTGTGGCATCAACAACTTGCACAGGTAAGAACAACAGTTGAGGAAAAACAGCTATAATTGCATGCCTTAGACTATCAGAGGTTATCAGCTGCCAAGTATCACAATTAAATGCATGGGAAGCTTAGCTTTCACAATTCACTGCAACTGGACAGTTAGGAAGAGACCAACATTTACATGTACCATAAGTATAGCATGAGCAATGATTTTATTATGTGGAACATTTATATGATTTTTTAAAAAGTAAGTATTGTTGGTTTAAGATGTTTATGGTTACATGGTTTCTTTATAAACGGAAGCATCTGTGCCTGAGCCATCACCATTCTACATTCAGAGAGTAATCAAAACTAGTTCCACTGCTTTGAAGAAAGGACCTGTGACTCTTTGGAAATTAAAATGCCAGCTACAGGAAGAGAACTGCTGTTTGGGTCAAATATTTTCCATGTGTATAGATAGAGAACCAATCTCCTGAGTTTAAAACTGAACCATGATTGTTAGCTTGAATTTTAATTAGTGAGCAAAGATGCAGACTAGATCACATTCTTTTCTGTTTTAAATACATATTCCACATTTGAGATATATTTGAATATATTGACTTTATATGGCTTATCTATTTCATATATGATGGGGTGACTTTGCTATGGATGTGGGTAAGTATGTGAACAATACATGTATATCAGTACAGATGGTCCTTGACTTAATGATTTTTTTTTTTACTATGATGGTACAAAAGCAATACGCATTCAGTTGAAACCATACTTTGAATTTTAAATTTTTATCTATTCTGGGTCAGCAATATGTGGTGGGATCCTCTCTTGGGATGCTGGGCAGCAGTAGGGAGCCATAGTTCCCAGTCAGCCATGCCATCAGGAGGGGAGACGATCAATACACTGACAACCATGCTGTATCCACACAACCATTCTGTTTTTCCCTTTCAATAGAGTACTCAATAAATTTCATGAGATATTAAACAGTTTGTTATAAAATAGGCTTTGTGTTAGAGGATTTTGCCCAACTGTAGGCTAATGTAACAGTTCTGAGCACATTTAAGGTAGACTAGGTTAAGCAATGATGTTTGGTAAATTATATGTATTAAATGCGTTTTTGACTTATGATATTTTCAACTTAAGATGGATTTATGGGGGCATGACCCTATCATAGGTTGAGGGAGGATTTGTATTTAGGTTACAAATTAGTTAAGTGCACAAAATAAATTTATACTACAATTGCAGACATTAAAAGTGGGTTAAAGTATAATTTAAAAAAAGAAAAAAGAAGAATTAGCCACTAGGGTCTTCTGAACTTACATGATAATGATGTACACAGGTAACCAACCATGTAGTGAATCAGAAAAGACCATATTTCAATCTATTGCCTTTTGGGGAGAAGAGAACACTATAATTAATAAAACTGTCGATCAAAATTGGAGAGTAAATAGAAGAAGGAGGAGAGGAAAGCCTAAACATGAAATAAGTTTAATATATGAAAGAAGTGAAATAGTCTCTCTTCTTTAGAGAAAGAAATGTTCTTACAAAATAACAAAAATATGTAAGACAGAATTAAGAATTGCTGATTAATTTGATAACCTGACCTTTGAGCCTAAGGACAATTAAAAAGTGTTTTTAGACTAAAATTTAAAAAATACTGGAGAAGTTCATGTTTTAGCTATATTTTATTCTTAAAATTAAAAAAATAAATGAGAAATTATTAATTTTGCATTTAGAAAAAATATACCTATATCAAGGAATAAATATACATAAATATACATATGCATAAATGAGTGATAAGTTGAGATTCCCATACATGACCCAAACTCTTATTTTATGTTGGCTAATTTGATAGTAACTTTGCTGAAAGCTGATTTAAAGCTTGTCTGAAATTTACAAATGTATATGTATGCATTTATTTAGTTAAATTTCAAGATTAGTAGATTGAAATAGTCTATATTTGTTAATTTTTTTTCTAGGTAAATAAAAGTAAAGTAACAGTGACCAAAAAAGTTTGTTCCTCAACCTTAATCTGAAAATGTTTTAAAGTGTTTAGACTCTGTCATAGGATGATTATGAGATAAAATTCCTGAGGTAGTTGACACATAAAATGATTTTAAAGAGGTACTTAAAATAAATATATGGGTCATTTTGAGTTTTTGATGGCTCCACATACATAAAGCCAATTTTAATCAACATGGAAAAATATAAAATTCATGCAAATAGCATAAGAATCTGCATCTTTAAGCTCTTTTGACGAAGCAGACTAAAATGGAAAGGTCATCCCTAAAGGTTTTCCATAAGGTTAATAAAGCAGACTTCAGCTTTTTACAACCTTCATCCAACCTCTTTTCTATTTCTTGGAAAGCAGATTTCCATGAACCTGAAACAGCCTCTGATTTTAGCGGCTCTGGCTTTGCCTATGCCTTTGAAAAGGAATTTAAAAGTTTATAAAATATGATATCCTTTAAAGAAACTCTGTGCACTTAAATACATTTGTAAAATACCCGAAAATATCTAAAATGATACACATTGAACTTTATAGTGGAAAGTCGGAGGTGAGTTAGAATTGCAAGGGAATGATCAAGAGGAATTACATTCATGTAATGTTTTATTTTAAAGGATGAGTTAGTCATGTAATCTTTGTAGAATTATTTTATAATGTATGCTTAAATAAATCAATATGTATGGATATGTGTGTAGACAGAGAAAGTTTGAATGACATTATTCCAGGATTAGGATTTGGAAGAGACACCTGGGATGTCCCTATACAGAGAAAATGTCACGTAAAGACACAGCGAGCAGGTGGTCACCTGCAAGCCAAAGAGAGAAGCTTCAGGAGAAACCAAACCTGCCAATACTGTGATCTTGGACTTCTATCTTCCAGAACCATGAGAAAATAAATTTGCATTTTTTTTTTTTGGCTTTAAACTTTTCTGGTCATATGTATTTAATGCATTTTTGCATTAAATTTATAAGTGTATTCCTTTTGGAATTCATAAATTTAATGCAATGTATTTAAGGCATTTTTCTTTCTATTACTTAGCAGAAACATTATTTATATCGAATCAGAACACACACTTATAAACAATGAAAATCATCAAAATTACACATATCTTGTGGCACAGTTTTTAAAGTATGCTGTCAAAACCACATCTTCAGATTTTTTTTCAGATGTTATAGTTTGGTTTACAAAGGTCCATATTTTCATTTGTTGTAAATAATTTTTTTAAACTTGGATGGTTTAAGCAATCTAGTCTGAAGTATTTTGTTATGGCAGTCTGGCAGAGTTATATATGGCAGTCTATACAAATTTCTATTTCCATGTTCAAATGTAAGGGGCCTGGAGGGGTCACAGAAACCATTGCAGGAGTTCTGTGGTGGGAGAATCATAGTGATACTAAAACATTATTCATTTTTTCTCTCCCTTCTATTGATCTTTGTCAAAATGGTAAAAAAGCAAGAATGTGTAAAGGTGCCTTAGCACTAATCAAGGTCGTGGTACCAATTACATTAGTAGTCATTCAACTCCACATTCTCGCAGGGAAAATAAAGAAAAAGAAAAAGAACGCATTATGAAGCCATAACAACAAATACTTTCATTAAATCTTGATGTTTGAGTAAATATCTTTGCAATTTGATGTGACAAAGTAGCAAATATGTATCAAGCTCTTCTGTTGCATAACCAAAGTGTGATGATTGTTCCCAGAAAAAACACTGGGAATTATTTGAATTGCAAGCTGAAGGAGGTTGCTTTTTTTCCATGAAATTCCATTTGTACTTGAATGAATGATTTATTGACAAATTATGTTTACTTACAACTGGATATTTGACAAGAATTCTTTTCAAAATTAAATGATGTGAGCCTGTCACTTCATGGAAAACAAATGACAGTGGTTTTTGCCAATGTTAAAATTTGAATGCTCAAAGTGAAAATTAGCCTTCTGGAAAACTTGAATACATTCCCATGAGCTCCTCAATATTTAAGAACATTTCTGCTGAGACTGGAAATAGTTATAAAATGTGATTTTTTGATATTATAAAATAAAATGTATAAACATTTGTAGTGTTTTAATAGATCAAAGAACCAATGCCTTTCACATGACCAATGCATGATGTCATAAAATCATTCAAGGGCAAAGCATACTTTCACAGTGTATGATGGCTCCATGGCATTTTAATGAATCAGAGCATGAAAAATCAACTTAGTTTCAGATTCTACTTTGCAACTGACTTTAAAGTAGCTATCATTTCACAAGTTTTGGTGAAGTATAAAAGAAGAATATCAATAATTTTCTAAAAGTCAGTCAAACACCTCTTTCCTTTTCAACTACTTACTTGTATGAGCCTGAATTTTCTGCACAGACTTCAGACAAAACAACATGTTGCAACTGATCAAGTGCAGATGCAAATATGAAAACTCAGCTGCTTTCGATTAAGTCAGATCTCAAAGAGATTTGCAGAATTGTAAAACAATGTTATTCTTTTTTGCTAATTTATTATTTACTTTAAAAATATGGTTATTTTTCATAAAATATATTATTTATGTTTTATGTAATAGGTTTATTATTGTTATTTTAGCATAATACATAAAATTTTTCAATGGTAAGTTCTAATACAGCAAGTCAATACTGATAGATATAATCTACATAAACTAAAGTCTTTTTTCAGTTTTTAGTAATTTTTATGAGTGTAAAGGAGTTTTGAGACCAAAAAGTTTGATATCTACAGAAGGTAATGTTTCCATGGGGAGATATTTTATGAAACCCTGATAACCTTTTATAGTTGGATATCTCAATACTTCTACTAGCTCTAAGTGTATTCCTTTTGGAATTCATTCTTATTGTAGACAGTTATATTCCCTAATTCATTTCTTCATTCAGTCAACAATTACTGACACCGGTCTAGATGAAGATATAGCAGAGGAAATAAAAAAAACCAAGCAAGAAATTACCTTTCATTTGGACTATGTACTAGTAGAAAAGACAGAAGTTTATAAATAAACAAATATACAAAATATAATGCTTCTATATTATAAATATACTTCTAAGTCAGTCATAAAGACCTAGAATTTAAAAGTAATTATTTCACACACCATATGAATTTTAAGCCACAAAGAAAGAGAGATTTCATGAACTCTTTTGGTTAGTTTCTAATTTGAATCAATCATCTTGGCCCATCTTTACATGAATATTTGGATGCAAATCAGAACATTCGTTGGCCACAATGGTGCAAAAAGAAAGTCATTTAGACTCTGTAAAATCTACTCCATATGGCCCACTTGGCTATTGAGTTAGCAGATTTTATTTCATAAGCATTCTAGACTTGGCCACGTTATCACATACCCTGCCTCTTCTAGGTTAAGGTATTGCATAATCTATTTGGACCACAATCTAACTGTGATACCTTTCAGGATGATGGAAGGAAGTAAACTTTGTTTAAGTTTATGAACTAAATAAGACCAGTTTTCCTCCATTTTATTTTCTCCTTCGTGCTTTCCCCACTAATCTCCTGAGCTGCAATTATCTCTTTTGTTTTGGCACCACTAGTCTATCTCTAATTTCCATATCAAAGATTCAAATCTGACATCGCAACATTCAGTCTTTGTGAAGTTGGGAATATTTTTATATCCTCCCACAAAAATCCCAGTGTATAGAATTGTCAAGTCAATTACTTCTGCAAATTTGAACACAGAATCAGTGTATCTTAAAATCCATTTATAGGGGATCAATTTTCACCAATCACAACATTTGGCTGAATCAGAAAAAATAAAATACTTATGGGTATGTTAAAGAGAAGGGCTTATAAAGGGATTTTGAAGCTTTAAAGGAATGGCAAACAAACACATACACATTGAAAAGCTTGGAGGCACAAAGATCAGGGCTACTGATTCTAATATTTAGGAAATCAAGAAATGCAAGAAATATCAAAAACCACTGTGGTTAATCTTGGTTGTCTGCAGCACCAAGTGAGCGATTATTCAGATAAGACAGGAGCTGCAGGACAACGTGTGTCTAAGATCTGCTGAAGATCATGAGAAGCTTATAGGCTGTTATAGGAACAATATTAACCTTTGCTACTCTTTTGCCTTATAAATCACATGTAAGTTCTTTTCATTACTGGAATTTAATTCATAATCCTGAGTGTAAGTGATTCTGGGAAATGTAGTTCACAGGCTTCCACACTGGGTGGAGAGCATGGAAGAATTTGAAAATCAGGTTGGTTATTGGAAAATCAAAAGTAATATCCATCATATCAAGACAGTAAATATGCCAAGGTAAATGTGCCACAGTGAAAATCTGAAAAAAAATTTTCTTATGAGGCATCCGGCAATCAAATGACTAGACACATTATTAAAATCTTTGTGTGGTAATTTAATAAGTCAAAAGTCTTAGAGAAAATATAAGATTTTAGTAAGGGAGACAGACTGTTAAGTCACAGAAGGGTAGCACCTGTTGACAGATTGAAATCATAGTTCAGGCATACAAAGTGGGGTTGGATGGCCATTGAGGATTTGGTCTTAGACATATCTCCGCAGTCCTGAGAACTTGAACTTTCTGTGAACTGTACCAAACTCAAGGACACCACCAGCCATTTAAAAAACAACATCTGCTAGCTGCAGACTTGTGGACTTAAGGTTGTTCCCCTTTGTAACTATGCAATCATTTTGGACCCCAACTAATCCTGGCTTAAGGAGAACCCTCACTTCTTGCCAGCTCCAATTATAGTTCTTGATAAAAACTCATGCAATGAACTGTGGCCTTGAGGTTTTGCCTTTATAAACTTCCTTCCTCCATTTTGTAGTTGAGTGGAACACAATTCAAGTGGTACTTGAATCTGTGTCTCCAGGGCTGCGATCCTCATAAACCCCAGTAAACACTTGTTTATTTCAATCAGGTCTCTGTTTCTGAAATTGTGATTAACTTAGCTGGTGTCGTAGGCAGGATCCAGGTCAGTGCCTCTCAACAGTCTGGAGCGCCTTTAGACTCGGTGTGTGATACCTACCTGGACCCACCGCAGGAAGCTGTGTCTTCAGTCGCTTGGAGGCTGTGAAGTTAGGACTTTTGTTCCAAACCTCCCATTTGGTGGAGGTTTGGGTCTTTATTAGGGTGTTTCTCAATGTCAACACTAATCTCCCTCTCTTTTGGGAGTGGGAGTGTCCATCTAGAGATCTGTGTTTCAAGGTTTGTAAAAAATTTTGGTGAGTACTCAAAATAATGTGAAGTTCTCACAGCAAAAATGTGAAGAAAATGAATCCCTGCCCCCTCCCCCAGGAATACCGCCAGCTTTATGTTTAACACCTGTGGACTCTCAGCCTGTAACTACCTATCTAAATGGACCCATTTAACCTGGGATAATTTTAAATTGCACTGGCCAAAATGAGAAGCTTTCCAAATGCCCAAATTAGTCTATCTTCGTGCATGACTAAAAAAAGTATCAGAACCAGACAAAATAAGTAGGAAGCATATTTTAATTGGTATGAAGAGGTCTCTAAAGGTAACACTGAGAAAATTGCTTCCTTCTAAGCTATAAATGAAAAGTTGACTCAGACTGTCAACTTGAAAAATCAGCTGAGTTTTCTTACCCTTCTGTCACGCCCTTCCCAAATTCTTCAACTTCTCCTCCATCCCTTTACTTGCCTTTTCCTGAGCTTCACTTTTATCTGACTGACTCCTTTCCTCTACCTCCTCCTCCCACACTAATTCACATCCTTGAGCCCAGAGCACTCACTGATACTCTGTTGTGGTAGCCCCCTTTTAAAACTAAGCCCATTGGATGAGGAGAAAAACTGCCCCACTTCCTCAGCAATCCCTCACTCCTTCTTACAAATAACCAGAAAATAAATCAGCTAGATGCCAATATTTAAGGGCTAATAGATACAACAGTCCTTGTCCTGTAAATCCCTACAAAATCAGAAGTACAACTCTAGAAACAAGTCAAGGGCCCCTATCTTTACCAGTCCCAAGGTCTTTCTTAGTCCTTTCAAAATGATTATAGGCATTATGAAAGACCAGGATAATAGAGCAAAATCGCTGTACTTAAGAAAACAAATTAATAATGATTACCCTAAGACTTATGATAATGGACAAATATACTTCAAAATTCCTAGCAGAAAAATTACGTTTTCTTTCTCTGTCCCTTAAAGTTATAAATCTTATCATGTCATTGAAGTGTAAACACAGCTCACATTACCTGAGACTGAGCCCAGAGTACCTCAGTCAGTGAAGCCTGAATCATGTTTAAAAAATAATAATAAGGCAAGAGGGCTTTTAGAAGCGCATTCTGCTAAAAGGACTCTCTCTTGCACAAACAGGCTGCTTAAAGTTGCTTGTCAAGGGCAAATACAGATCCTAAGAATCTTCTCCACAAATAATAAAACATTTTTAGCCACCTGAGTAATCTAACTTATTCAAATGTTATTTATAAGCTAGTGAGCTTTGTATTGTACCTGATTCATGACTAAAGTTTTAAAATGAAAACTCTAAGACCTCCGGCTGTGTCTGTTTTTATGTCTATGTGTCTATGTCATAGATACTGTGTTTTTCTACCTCCAGTGGTATGGCCAAAATTCATTTATGAAAGAGCTCTATTTAATTGCCTTAAACAAATAAGCACTTAAATAAAAATTGTCAAAAATATAATAGAAACTAACTCAATTGTTTTTCAAATTCACTTGATCTAGGACGATTTTTAGTAAATAAAAACTAATTTTAATCTTGTTGATTTAAGTGATACAGGTATGCCTTTAGGATTTACACTAAATATAATGGAGATAAACAATTTTTGTTCTACCTGGGTTTACTAGTCAAATGGACTAATGTATCTGTTGCAGAGTTTGTCAGCAAAGAAAAAAATTAAGATAATGACTAACTGCTTTAATGGTACATGAAATTTCCATGAATGATTCAAGTATAATTATTAAGAATAAATGAATTAAATAGATGTAGATGATAAGAGTTTTCAGGTGAACATTTTAACAATTGTTTCATGATATATCTACTTAAATCGTTTCCTAAACTTCTTTGGTGATTTACACCATGAGAGTTTTGCTAAGTTAAATGATAGTAATTCATTGTATATCTAGATCATTTCCAAATAAGATAAAATACTAAAATATTAATTGCTAAACAAATTTACCTATTTTGATCTCTTATTATAGAAAGATTAAGTATACTTGGGTCTATTCATAAATATATTTTCTGGTTCACTGAAAATTATACCATGTAATAGGATATGTTTCTAGAAATTATAAAATGATTTTATAAATTTGCCAAGCCACAAAATGTTAACACAGTTCACATTTGTTTGCTTCTTTATTTTCACTAAAAGATTAAAGTTTCAAAGGATTAAGAGTTCTCATAAATATATGGTGTTAAAGCTACCGGATATAATAATGGAAATGGAATGTGTTTTGTGGTAAGAAAAGGTACAAGGTGTGGAGATGTTTTTTAATAAAAATAAAGTGATTTTGTTCTAAAGCTGGTTATTTCTAAATGAGAAAGAAAACAAATGACAAACTAAAATGCACATGTAAATTTGTAAAATGTTTGTAAAAACAGGGATCTTTTTATATTTTTTTACAAAATTTTTACAATTTTTTTTATTGAGTAATAGTCAGTTTGCCATGTTTAGTCAATTACTGGTGTACAGCACAATTTTTCAGTCATACATGAATATATATGTATTCATTTTCCATTTTCATATTCTTTTTCACCATGAGAAAAGGGGGATCTTTAGAAAGGAATTTTATGTGTGGTCAGAACTGGAAAATATTGGAATAAATTTAGTTAAGTAAGTGAGTTTTAATATTAAAAATAGACTGGTGCAAAATTAAAATTTGGTTTTCTGTCTGTTAAAAGGAAAATTCTTTTTCTATTGATCTACTCTTGATAATAAGAGATTATGAAAGGTTCTTCTTTCCATTTATTCTGCCTAAAAACAAAACAAAGGTCTTATGTCTTGTCAAAATAATTACTCACGGTCTATATTTTTTTTTATTGTTTTTAACAGGTCTTTGATTACTTAAGTAAGTCTCATCCTCTCAATATTAAAAGAGCTAAGTTTTGCTCAAAACTTTATACCCTTCTAAATTTGCCTATGAAGCTTTTGTTATTTTGGTTAAATGGATAACTAAGCATTGTATCAGCGAAACCGCTCTGATATTTTTGACAAACTTCCCCCAAATTAAATTCTCAATGAAGTCTTTTTAATCTTAGAACTAACTTTGAGATGTTTTCTCTCTTTATAAAAGAAGAAATATTAAACTAATTAGTCATATTTGATATGCTAAGTTACATGGGAAGCATTATCAAATAAGAACGGGTGTTCAGCCTTCTTTATGTTGCATCTGCATGGATATGTGTTATAAGTGTTCTAGAAATTGTGTGAAACTCCTGACGTCTTATAACTCCTGACATAAAATGTTATCTGTCATCAAAACTGAAGCTCAGACTAAAACTACTGAACCCATGTATCAGGGAAGTGCCCTACTGACATTCATGCAAAGGCAGAAACAACACAAGAATCTATAATATAGCACATGTGGATGAAGTTCATTCTGCTTCAGCAGAAAAAAATATTGACTCTTCTTTGCTAGACATTTGCCGTTCTGATATCCTTATAACATGTAACAACTTGTTCCTAAATCAGGTAAATTAAGATGTGTAAACAATAGCTGTAAATTAAATAGTCAAGACTATGGGAAACCCAGGATGGCTGCTTGGTTCTTTCCAGCTCCCTGACGTAACCCATTTTCTATCTGATGGGGAGAAACTTTCCCTCGCTGCAAGGCTGATGCCCTCACATTGGCAAAGAAACTTAGAAAATGTGTTTTCCACTTGGGGTATACCTTCAGCAGTCTCCAGTGATCAAAGCACCCACTTCACTGGGCAAATCATACAAACCTTAACAAAGACCTTACAGGCTTCTTGAAATTATCACTGTCACTATCACCTCCAATCAGGCAAGGACAATAGAACAAATGGAAAACCTGGACTCAAGCAGACAAGAATTACACAGGATTGAATGAACTGATGCATATGATTATAATTTTTATGACTTTTGTTTAAAATATTATTAGTATTTAATATAATATTACTATTATTTAATATAATATTACTGTTATTTAATATAATACTAAAAAACTTTTTTCCCCAAATATAAGGAATTTTTTTCTAAGAATTAGAGAAATTTGGTGAATTATATTTTTATAAGCACAACTGAAATATTTTCTTTTTCTCCTTAACTGATTACTTCAGAATTCAGAAATTCTCAAACTAAAACTACCCTTTCCTTGAAGTGCTACAAACTGAAGTTAGACACGTTGATATAAACTTCAGAGAAATTGCCACAACAGCTCGTATATAAACAGTCCTCATACCTGTTGCTATATGAGCCACTCAAAAAGTCTACCCTATACCCGATGGCATCATCAGAGACATTTCAAACTACAAAATATGCTTCAACCCTGACACCTAGAAAGCTTCTTGATTGATTGCCTCTGGGCTAAAAAACTATATTTGCTCTAATTATTAACCTTCTCTTTTCTTTTGTTCCCATAGAAGTGCCTCTAATTAAATACCTGATTACTTGCACCATTGACCTAGCTTTGAGAGCCCACATGCATCACCACTCCCTGAAATGAGATACAACGTTTAACTGAACTGACCTGTTCTCAGAACTAAGAAAATATAAATTACTGGAAAAGATAGCAACCGATTCATTAGTTTGTTTAAGAAATAATTATTGTGCTGGCACTGCTCTAGGCTCTGAGAATGTAACAACCATAATCACAACATACTCCCTGCTGTCCAGAAACTTACTTCTTTGGAGAAGATGGGTAACAAAACAAGTAACAAATGAGCAGACAGATCAGTCTTACTTATGAGGAAATAATCAGTTAAATGATAGAGAGTGACAGGAAATGTGAGTTAGGCAGAGTGGTCAAGAACAGGAGCTCTTGAGTATGCGACATGTGAGCTGAGACTGGGGGTTGAGAAGAAACCGTTCATCTGATGGGAAGGGGGCAAAGATGGTTTCAGGCAGAGAGAATAATAAACCTCAGGCCCTGAGAGGTGAGAAGAGTCTTCATATGGCCAAGAAACAGAATGGAAGTCAGAGTGGCTGGAATATACTGAGCAAGGTGGAGAACAGAATGAAATTCCGCTGGAGAGGTACACCAGGATCAGATCACGAAAGGTCTTGGCATATGCAGTGGCGCTGAATAAAGGTCCCTGTAATTAGTGAAGCTGATGAGTGAGGAGAATGACGGGTTAACCATGGGCAAGGTGAGCTCCTAAAAGCACCTGAAGTTTTCACACAGAGCTGGATACCTTTTTAACACATATGAGAGACCTCTGAAGGATCTGAGGTTTTGGTGTAGAGACAGAAATTACTGGATTGAAGATCCACTTAAGGTTGGGAAGGGGTAATTTCTAAACTGAAAAGAAAACAAGAACTTTTAGATTTCATGGACAAAAATGTTAGAGAAAAAAAGCAAACCTTTATGAGAAGATAAAAACAAGAAAGAAATGGAAAGTTTACTATTTTTCAAGAATTTAACTAGCCTTTCAGTGAAATAAGCAGGCAAACTTTAAATTCTCACTTGCCTTGTACTTAATTTAAGGTGTCACTTTTGATGAATTATTTACCATTTATATTTCTCTTTTTTTTTTGGTTTTTGACATTATATTATGCTTTTTTTTTAATAATTGGCTGTATTCCTTTATGCAATCCGTTTTTTAATTCAATTTTAGCTATACTACATAATTTAATGGCTCTTTTTGTTGTCAACTTTGT
The DNA here is from genome assembly GCF_009834535.1 of Camelus ferus. Taxonomy (NCBI): domain Eukaryota; kingdom Metazoa; phylum Chordata; class Mammalia; order Artiodactyla; family Camelidae; genus Camelus; species Camelus ferus. The sequence continues at coordinate 22,517,180 of NC_045697.1, forward strand.
ATAATTACTATTGCCTTTGTATAATTACTATTGTTTAGGTGAATCTTTTTTGCCATGTAGCATCTAAAAGAAAATAATAATTTAAAAATGTCAGAAATAAAAACTGTAAAGTAGTCTGCACAAATCCTCTGAGAAAGGAACAAAGGGATCATATTGGCGATAGACAAAAGATTTAGGTCAAAATTTTAAAGAGAAAAACCCTAGCATATGCTTAAGGAACATATGGTGTGTCAGAACCATGAAATGGTTATTTTATAAGACTGTATTCCACAGTAAATTTCCTGTATTATTCAGTCTTGTTAGTAGCCATCATCATCACTTTTTGTTTGTTTGTTTGTTTGTTTGTTTTGTGGAGGAGGGAGGTGATTAGATTGATTTGTTTGTTAATGTATTTGCATGTATACTGGGGATTAGAACCCAGAACCTCCTGCATGCTAAGCACACACTCTACCACTGAGCTTTATCCTCCCTGCAATTATCACTTTAAAATAATTTATGACCTACTTTGTGTTGGTCAGTATACCGGGCGCTGGAAAGAAAAGTGGTATTTTGTCTGAAATCAGGCTTAGAAGACAGCCTTCCTCTGGTGCCGTAAACTCCATTTCCTTTGCAGGATTTTACTGTCAAGATTTTCAATCCAAAACATGAAAAGACCAATCTAAATTAAATCTGGATTGAGGATACATACAAACAGATGTTAGGGGAGGCTCAGAGTAGAGATACATTTTGAGAATATATTAAATGTTTAAAAATTTGTATTTGTTTATACCACAGATGGAGAGGTTGAGAAATTCTTATTTAAAAAGTAGTACTAGCTTGTGTTTACATAGCACTTCATAGTTTCAAAGTCTTTATACTTCCAATATTTCATATGAGTCTCAGAATAATTCTTGAGGTAAACAAAGCAGCCACTTTCCCAAGTGTGTGAATGAAGTAGGAGCCAAGTGGACGGGAGACCTGCATAGATCTTGCATAGGACAGGTGTGAGCTCAAACCCTCACTTTCTGTTCTGCTTTTCAAAGACCTTTCTACTGTGCAGGGCAGCTTTGTTATCTTCTGTCTAGAAAAAATAAGGCCAAAGTAAGTTGAACTATTTGGATTATAAAGAGAAATTAATTGTAAGCCTTACACTGAAATTTAAAATAAAATAAAACTCACCAGTGTTGTGTGGTGCTGTATGAGTTATCGAGAAAAGACACAGAATTTGTTTTGTGAAAATATTTAGAGAGCATCATACGACAGAAGCTATCGTTTATGAAGTGCTAACTATGAGCCAGATAGTTTCTCCAGGGATATTATTATGTCCATTTTAGAAATGAGAAGATATACTCAGTGTTCGTACTCTATCAATCAGGACTGTTAATTTTCATTCATAGAAGCCGCTCTGGCTCATTTAAGGATTTTATTTAAGGATGGTAGTAATTCTCCAGCTCTCCGTGAGGGCAGGGGAATCTGGCTTAGAGGCTGGGCAGCCAGGACCTGTGCCTGCCCTGGGGCACCCTTCAGAGATCCCGCAGTTTGTGACACAGACAGGGACCATGCAGATCACGTGGGAGGCCACCAAGGGGAGCCCTGCCATCTGTCCCTCTGCTGTGCTCTACCAGCCTTCATCCGAGAATGAATTATTCATAGTCTCTTCTCTGAGTGAATAAAACCTCACGGAGGTGCATCTGATTCATTAAGTCTTCGCCACATCACAGAATCACATCAGTCACATGAGTGAGTTGAAGGGAAGCTGGGAAAACAAGTTCTCAAGTTCTGGCTTTTTTTTTTTTTTTTCCCCATGAAAGTAGTACTGATAAAGCGGTAAATTCCCCGAACAAAGGACTTCTGATTAAAAATGATCGCCAAAATCAGGACACATGTCTACCCTGCCACTGTGGTAGATTTTAGAAGTGGCCATAAATTCATTCTTTACATAGACTCAGGCTTTTACTGTGTGAGGATTGAAGCTCCTTCTATCAAAAGGTAGAGCCTCTTCCCCCAAACCTTGAGTCTGGGCAGGACATGAGACCTGCCTGCACAGTGCAGTGAGGTACAAAGGGCACTGCGCCCCTTCCAAAGCCTGCACCTCCAGACGCTTTCTGCACATCCGCTGTCCCTCTAAGAACTCTGCTGTCCCGGGGGAGCACCGGCAAGCTCACGTCCTGAAGGACGGAGACTGCACGAAGTAGACGGTGACACCACAGCCTGGGCCCAGACATACGCGAGGGTCGCACAAGGGACCCCAGGCCACCCACAGTTGACTGCGGATGCCTGCATGAGCTCCACTGGACAGCCAACCTGGGCTACATCAGAAGACCCCCCTCAACCCACCTGCAGACCATGAGCCCCTTTATGCTTGACCTTATGAGCTACTAAAACTTAAGGTGGTTTGTATGCAGCAAAAGCCATGTGATAGACTTACAGAAACGTTATTTCCATTTCCATAAGGCACTCCTGTGCAGAATGCTCTTCACACACTGAAGTTCTTTCGGAAGGCAGGTGTGGGCAAGATGATGGTTTTAGATCCTACGACAGACACTTTGCATGGCTCTTCAAGCACACTCGTACTTGGCATTGTGCACAGGTTTCACTGTGCACTTGATTGCCTTAAGGGACAGCCAAACAGGGATTTCCTTCATATGTTCTGAAATGACTCTAATGCCAATGGAGCTTTTTATCACAGCCTTCTAATGTAAGTTGATATATTTATTTTCTCACTCTGTTTAACTGTATATTGCAATGTTCTTTTCTTATCCGAATAGCCCCTCAATAGCTGTTTACTGTAGTATTTGCAACTTGGTCTCCTCCCTGACAGCAGGGTAATACAGCTTAATGAAATATTTGTAAAGCCCAATGAACTGCACAGAAGAAATGTGCTTTTAAGTTCTAAATGATGTTTCTTACTAACACCATTAATAACATATTTTTTCTGCATCTCTGTAGCTTGCAGTTTCACTCAACCAACTCTGCACCTTGGAGTCACCCCAAATGAAATGTCAGGTGTATGAATGTCTCACAGAGAAAAACTGTCAAAGTCAAACGCACTGTAGAAGCTGTCCTAAACCAGTTTGGGTCTTCAACTGGTTTGGAAATTACCTGAGAAAATGGCAAATTGCTAAAATACTTTCCAGTAATGTTTCTTGTTTTCATGATGATCATGATGCTTTAAAACCTCTTTTCGCCTGGCATTATTTAGATAATATTATTTAATTGCATCACATTATTAATGGTATACGATAATGTATCTCTAAGTTCTCCTCTGTTAGGATCTGTCATATCTGAGATCATGCTGAGACCAATGGATCACATGTTGTTGAAGCTGAAAGAAACTTTTAAGTTAATACATATTAAGAGTTTAATATGATGCCTGGAAAGGAGTAATTAGGCAATAAACATTAGTTTCTAGTATTATTATTACTGTTATTATTAAACTTTCTCATTTTAAAGATGAGAAAATTGAAGCTTCTACATAAATATTGCCAGTAATGTATTACATAATATGGAAATAATTTTTCCACTGAGTAATACATTGCTAAAACCCATTCATATTCCTGGATGTAGCTACCGATCATTTATTTTGACTGCTATATAATATTCCATGAAGAATACACTGCACTTAATAACTCATACTTGCTCACTGTCTCTAAGTCTACTTTTAGTTCTCCAATCAAACTACATGTTTTGTTTGCATATACATCAACTCTTTCTTAAAATTAACTCACACTTTCCTTGACTGCAGCTTAATCTTCATTTCTCAGGGAATCATTCATTGCTTTCTCTGACAGCATTAATTCTCCTCATTGAAAATGTGTGTACTTCTCCACTGAAGTAATGTTTTATTTATGGGTTTTATTTCCTGATTATTCTATCAGTCTTTCTCCTCCACTGTATTATAATCATCAGGGGAAAGCCTGTACCTTTTATTATTATTATTATTATTTATTCCTTAGCACCTAACACAGCACTTGGTACTTAGTACATATTTTTTAACAGAATGGATGCAGTGAATGTTTCTCATTAATATTTTTGTTTGTGTAAGTTCTCCTAAGACAACTCAAAGAATTGTTGCACTCTATCTAGGCAGAAGTGGTTACAAACACAGATGCAACAGATGAAGGAGAGTAAAGATGTGAAAACAACTGGCATCTGGGTTATTTCCAAAACCAACTGCAACAAAACACTGGCAAGAACCATATAGAGATGAATAGGGACATAGACAGAACAGTAATGAATTGATATTTGGTTTGCCAAGTCTCATACCTTTGATCTGGGTCAAATTGTTGAGAATTGAAAAAGGTATGTAGTCTAGCTCTTTTGTTGTTGTTGTTGTTTTTAATTTGAAAACCGAGAGAGCTAGATTAAATAATTTTAATGTGTTTTCCAGAGCTTCCGTTTTAGGTATTTGTGTTTTGCATACATATTAATTAATTCATTTATAATAATGCTGTTTTCCATCTTAATAAGTTTTTTTTTGTAGGTAACAGAGTTCTATCAATGAACTTATACTCAGTATTACTGTGCATATGAAACCTTAATACCTGCTGTCTTGACTCTGTTTTGCCAGAAGAGAGATACTAACATAAGATCATCCTGTTCCTGCAGTGTTTCTTGAAGGACTTTATCATCATCTACTTCTCCAGGTGAATATTAAAGCTTTTAGTCTCAAAAAAAAAAAAAAATCTGCCGTATCTCTCTCTTATAACTATGTTCATTCTTAAATTAAAAAAAATTCTTCTAAAATTAATAGTATCCATGGCCATGTAAGTTATAGGACACCCTCTGGCATCCTGCTTGATTATGTTCACTAAAAATTCCTCTTAAAAACTACAGAACAATGTTGGCTTCGTTCCTATTAGCAAAAGTCACTGATTTTTGATAAACTTTTGCAATCCGGTTCTAAACTCCAGCTTTGCCATTGGTTTGTTCTGCTTCTTATGTTCCGTCTCCTCACAATCTGACCACAAATGGAGTGAGATTACTCTCCATCTCCTTCTAGAGAAAGACACCTCCTGTGGTTCAGACCAAGCAAACATAAAGCAGTTTTAAAGGTATTCTTATTTCAAAAGGCATTGGAAGATATAAATGATCAATATTTTAAAAATTAAAAACTGTCCTAAAACTTTTATTTTAAACCTCTCCCTTATAAGATATTATGTCTGCCTTTACAGTGTACTAAGATCTTACATCAGTTATTTTGTCACAAAGTGGAAACCGAATGCATCCCTTCACCTGCCACTTTCTATTCAGAGTTTACTTGCAATCACCTGGCCTTACCACTAGATGGTGGTAAAACTAGTAAGGCATTCAACATGCCTGGGGCAGGAAACCAGAGAATGAGCACAAAGAAGTGAAGTTTAGGGGTTTATTGGGCATAACATAATAAATAAATTAGTGAAATATGAGAACAGGAGGTTCCTGAACTCAGAATGATGAGGTGTTTTTTCATTCTCATTTCTGTTCCTTAATTCCCAACTGAGCTGAATACTTTTAAATATTTTCCTTTTCAAACTTAATTGTGAATTGAACTTTCAAAAAAATACTAAAATGTTACTTAAATTTTCTCTTCTCTTTGATTTGAATTGTATCATTATTTTTGAAAACGGTTTGTAGAAGATGGGTTTTGTGGGTTATGTTCTTTAACTGCTCACTCTGTGTATGTTAATAAGTATGTAATATTTCTATCTATCTAGCTATCTATCCATCTATCTATCTAGCTAGCTAGCTAATCTTATATCCCCAACTTAAAGATTCAGAAATTAAATTATTTACCCTTTTTTAAATTCCCCACAGCAACTACTACTGACATATAAACGTAGCCAGTTGTATCAGTCAGGATTCTCCAAAGAAACAGACCAATAAGTCATATACAGATATAACAGAAACACATTTATTATGAGGGGCTGGCTTACATGAGTGTGGAGGCTGAGGAGTCCCATGTCCGGCTGTCTGCAAGCTGGAGGCCTAGGAAAGCCAGGGGTGTAATTCCGGTCCAAACCCAAAGGCTGGAGAATCAGGAGTGCTGATGTCCGTGGGCAAGAGAAGAAGGATATTCCAGTTCAAGTAAAAAAAAGAGCAAATTCATTTTTTTGGTTCTATCAGGCCCTCAACAAATTGTAATTTGCTCACTAACATTGGTAAGGCAGTCTTTTTTACTCGGTCTTCTTACTCAAATGCTGATCTTTTCCAGAAAACCTTCCTTCACAGACACATCCATAAATGATGTTTTACTAGCTACCTAGGCACCCCTTAGCCCAGCCATGCTGACACACAGAATTAACCATCTCAACAGTGCTCCACAGATTCTTGTTGAAAGATATGCTGCTCTGACTCCTGTTCAGATCTTCAGCCAATTATGTACTCTATTCTGGACAGGTCATCTGACCCCAGCATTTTTGGACCATTGACCCTATGAAATCCACAGGCAATGGTCTCTAAGGAAATTAGCAAGGCCAAGTCTTGGAAGAGATGACCTCAGTATCTCCCCAGTTTAGACACTTGAGGTAGGACATGCTGTAATCTCTCCAGTCTTCCCCTGGAGTGTGTCCGCTGCTCTCCCTTCTTACTGTTGTCCCACTTCGAGGCCTCATTGTTGCTTGTTCTATTTTGCAGCTTTGTTGCTTTTCAGTAGGGGGTTTTGCCTTTCTGTGGTGGGTGTCCTCAGCTGAGGGTAATTACGGACTCTCCCACATGGCCTTCCATCACGTCTTCCAAAGTATCTCCACCATAAGTTGTTAAAGAAAGCAGGAGGAGAGTGGGTGAGTTCTTAATGAATATCACCTGCAGTTCCATCCGTTCCAGAATAATATGCAAAGAAAAGGACAGATTTTCTTTTGAGCAGCCAAATATTTAAGAAAATAGCAACCTTCACTATGATAAGCCATTCTTCATCCAGGAAGCATGAGAAAAATATCTTGGTTGGCATTTTCTCCCTTTGGTCAACTCTTCCTCTTTTACTGTTCCATAACACAGCAGTTCAAAGAATGAAATACAACATATACTTTCTTCATGAGACTCTAAAATCCTAAAGGCAGGAACTTGAAAATTTGTATCCCTGTCGTTTGAACCAGGAGTCTAAACTAAAGCCCCTTGGGCCTAATTTGTCCTGCCACCTGTTTTTGTAAATAAAGTTTTATTGGCATAAGCCACAGCCATTCATTTATGTTTGCCTGTGATTGCTTCTTGCACTACAAGGCAGAAGGAAGTAGCCGTGACAGAGGACTTGTAGCCTGTAAGGGCTTAACATACTTACTTTTTTGCCCTTTACAGAAAAAGTCTGCCAACACAGATTTTGTAATTAAAAAAAAAAATTTGTTAAATAAATGAATTGATGGAGATTATTATCATATTGATGCAAATCTTGACTATACATAAAAATGCTATTGGTTAAAATTGTATTTTTGCTTAAAATATGAGTCAAGAGATAATTAGTAAGTTATCTACAGAGAGTACAAGGCCAAATACGTCACTTGATTTAATCAGCTTACCAAAATGGCCATAGTAGCCTTTGTTTTTTTGTGGGTTGTTTTGGAACCTGAAATTTCTGAGTGCTTTAATTATCTTTCCAAATTGTGATTCATTTTTGTATCATATGGACTAAGTGTTACTGAAATGTGTTATTAAGGTTATTAGTTCCATGAAGAAGCAGTAATAATTTCTTGGCATATAAATCATATAATCAAGTGAGATCAGTTTTTTTTTAATAGATTTTATTTTTTACAGCAGCTTTAGGTTCAGAGTGAAATTGAGCAGAAGATACAGAGATTTCTCATGTACCTCCTACCCGTACACAGTACCACCTCCTCCACTCAATATCTTCCCCCTCCCCCAGAGTGGGACATTTGTTACAGCTGATGAACCTACATTGACATATTACCCAAAGTCCATAAATAACATTAGGGTTCACTCTTGGTGTTGTATATTCTGTAGGTTTAAACAAATGTATAATGACATGTGTCCACAATTATAGTACCATACAGAGTAGTTTCCCTGCCCTAAAAAGTCCTCTGTGCTCTATCTGTTTATCCCTTCCTCCCTCCTAACTCCTGGTAACCACTAATTTAATTACTGTCTTCATAGTTTGTCTTTTATAGAATGTCATACAGTTGGAATCATACAGTATGTAGGCTTTTCAGATCGGCTTCTTCCACTTAGTGATATGTGTTTGAGTTTCCTCTATATCTTTTTATACCTTGATAGCTCATTTCTTTTTAGCCCTCTGAATAATATTTTATTGTCTGGATGTACCATGGTATATTTATCCATTCATCTACTAGAGGATATCTTGGTTGCTTCCAAGCTTTGGCAATAATGAATAAAGCTGCTATAAACATGTATGCGCAGGTTTTTGTGTGGACATAAGTTTCAACTCATTTGGGTAAATACCAAGGAGTGCAATTGCTGGATTGTATGGTAAGACTATGTTTAGTTTTGTAAGAAACTGCCAAACGGTCTTCTAAAATGGCTCTACCACTTTGCATTTCCACCGGTAATGAATGAGAGTCTAGCATTCGGTGCTGTCAATGTTTTAGAGTTTCACCATTCTAATAGGTGTGGTTTTGTTTTCAAAGATAAGATTTTGCAATGCTTTCAAAAATTTAAAAATAGACTCTGAGTATCTGGGGATGTGGTAGAATATACATTTCTCAAAATACATTGATCATTGGAATGCATTACTCTAGGATTGTTTATAGAATGAATGTTCCCAGACAGCTGCTGAGAGCCTTATTGTGTCTCTGTGCCTAGCATCATGCCTGGCTCATAGCAACTGTCTGTGGATATTTGTTGAATCAATCAATTCTTGAGGTTGGAACTCAGAGAGAAATCTGGGTTCGCTGAAGTTTGAATGAATCCAGATATAGCGAAATAACCTTGAGCCTGCTTACTAAAAAGAAAGTCAGCACTCAAATGCAGAAAATCCCAAGGCTTAAGCTGAACCTATTATATAAATGTTCTATTTTAATAAAATAGGTTAGTTAAATGGTTAATTTTAGCATTAAAAAATAAATAGACATCTGAGACCAATTAATAGCTTTTTTTTGAGAGCCCGTACATTTGGCCAATACTTCATAACAATGCAGTTTTCTTTGGCAGCCTGTAGTTTGCTGATGGCCATTTTCTTTGTCAGAACTGTTATCAAACTGTGCTATTAAAAGAGATTTATTTGGTAAGATCTGGGTGGATCTGTAACAAATAAGCAGACGGTCCAAGCTGTTGTCTAAAATACAAGAGTTTGGAGAGACTTTTCTTTATCCTCTTGGCGTAAGCCACATTTTATCATATTTTGAATACAATCTGAGCAAGGCTTCCCAAATGCATCTCATACAATTATACATTTAAGTTAGCATTTTATTTTGAAAAGAATGTTTTTGTAACTTTGTATTTGGCTTCATATATTCATCTAATACATGATTTTTGTGGGCTTAAACACTTTTCCCCAGCACTTATTCTAAATAGCAAATTAAGGTTGTTCCATTGTACAAATGGGGAAGCTAAATTCTGGAGCAGGTTTCAACGCTATTTTAACACTGAGAGTATAAAACAGAGTGGTGTTTATGAATTTAAATATTGATCTACCTTTCAAGCTAAACTTTTTTGTGAAAATTCAATTGTATGGCTTTGATCTGTATATGTTTTTTATTCTTTATAGTAATAAACATATAATGATTAGTGTCCCTATCACTCTTCAAAAATTCTGAAATGATTTAGCTTTTTTTTTTTCCCCTTGGTCAAGCTGTTAAGAGGATTGTGGAAGTATTTACAGTTGTCCCTCGGTATCTGTAGAGAATTGGTTCCAGGACACCCACGAGTATTGAAATTCTTGGCTGCTCAAGTCCATTATATAAAATGGTGTACTATTTGCATATAACCTACGCACATCCTCTGTATACTTTAAATCACCTCTAGATTACTTATAATACCTAAGGCAATGTAAATTCTGTGTAAATAGTTGTAAATACAATGCAAATGCTATGTAAATAGTTGCTGGTGTGTGGCAAATTCAAGTTTTACTTCTTGGAACTTTCTGGAATTTTTTTTTTTCCTATCCTTTGTCAGCTGAATCCTCAGTAGTAGAATCCTAGATATGGAGAGCTGACTATGTTTCTATTTCTACTTTGAAAAACTTTATAGATACACCAAACATGATAAAGAGAATTTTTTTTTTTTAATTTCACGACTGCTGCTCATATACAAATTTCCATAGGATGCAATTTTAATTCTCATAATTCTTGCCATATTAACACATAATATTAAGAAATTTTCAAAATAGGTTTTTTTTTTCAAAATAGGTTTTTTGATCAAGGAAAATTCTGATTATGTACATGGAGGCTGTAAAATGTCTTAGAATTATTTAAACATACAATATGCAATGGACATACAGTTTGAAAAATACTCCTACAAATAACGTTTAGTAAAAGTGATTTGTAAATCACTTTTTTAGAACACTTGATCTATTTTCTCAAGGGGCCAATACTATGAATAATTGTTTTGGATTGAACCAGTCTCACAGGCTTATGCAATCCATAATAAATAACAAATTGCCAGGAGGAAATGACCCGGGGATAAAGCCAAAGAGATAGAGGTAAGACTGTTGGTGGGAGGCTTTGAGTGTCATGATAACATTTGAGAAATGGACTGTAGAAAATGGGAATCATTAAAAGTTGTCTGGAGAACTGAACTAGTTTGACTTGAGTTTTGAAAAATACGTCTGTAAGGAGAGTGCTGCCTGTAGGTAAGGCTGAAGTTAGGGATGACAATTTAGGACTCTATTACAGGGTTCCAGAAATTTCATGAGAACCTTAACTCTATCATAATTCAAGGCACAGACAATGCTGAGGGGGTTTCTAGATATTTAGTGAGAAAGAAAACAATTGAGGAGGAAGAGTAGTTTCAAATGAAGAAACCAGTAGAGGAATGTGAGAAGGGTACATAGTCAAAGAAGCTGGACTGTGGGTAGCCAAGACTGGAGGATGAATGTGGGAAGGAAAACTGAGGCAGCGCACCTCTTAAAGGGACACTAAAGAAGAAGGTTATGGGGAAGAGATACTGAATCACGCAGCTCTCCCTTTAAAGGACCACATCGGATTGATTCTTACACAAATGGACAGTTATCTGCAAATTCTGATATACAGTTGCTCTCTCTATGATTGAAAGCCAGATATTTGGGTTTCAAGGAGTGGCTGTCAGATGCTATACCGCTGAGGAGAATTTAAAGTGATTCAGACATCAGTTGATTTAATACCCATCACCTCACATAAGCATAATTACAGAAAAAAAAAATTTACTTCTCCATAGTTCTTTTAGTTCTTGATATATGACCTTGCAAAAAGATTTAATTGCGTGGTTTTCATTTATGAAAACCTTATCTGTGAAAGTAGTGAATTCAGCAAAATGACTTTAGAGTCTCTCAGAAATACGGATCCATGCCTAATTTAGGACCTACTGCTGAAACATGGCTCCATTAATAAGATACCACATGGTGGGTTTTGGATTGTCTTACATTTAGTTAAATTTACGTATAAATATATACATATATATGTATCCATATATATATTTGATCATCACTGGGCTGAAGATAATTATACATTATTTTCTTATTAAATAAGAATGAAAGGAAGATTTGAGTTTCTGTCTTTTGATATTCTCATTTTTGGATCTTGTCCAGTTAACTTTTATTTATCTGGGCTAATTTGTTGGAGAAATTTGGGAAAATAATCAAAGATGACTTATACAATGATTCACATACCAAGTTGCTTATCTGACCTAGCCACGAGTCCATTTGAAACATCTGATACAAGAACTTAGTTGAACAACAAAAGAGACAAAACCCATGATAATAGTCAGAGATGAATTAATTGTGTGCTTTTATTGGCAACTGTTCACACACTGGCTCAGCTAATGTTAGTTTTACCTGCTCAAATATCAGGCTAACTGGGGCTCTAAGTCTACTGCATCTACAGCACATCTAAGTATAGTTTATGTAGAGCATGATATGGTTTTGATGCCTAGCAACAGGATAAAACCAAACAGTAATGATTACAGGAGTAACATGGACAATATACATCTCATGGAGTACCATGAAATCTTTTTTATCCTATTTCAAATTTTTCTTCTGGGCTTTCCTAAATTAGTCTCATATTTAAGTATTGTTTCCTCACTTTGTTTTGCAGTTTTAATGATCTTTATAACACTGTATACATATTATTTTGGATAGGAAAGTAGGATTTATTGGTGGTTGCGAGTAAGGAGGGGACGGTACCAAGGCTCTTATGAATGGAGGGCCCACCACTTGTCCCGGGGCCATTATTAGGGATGTATTTGACCCCACAGCCATCCGGGAAGAGCCTTAGCACTGTATTATTGATTACTCTGAAAGGCAGATATTTACTAATATGTAAGAAATTTTGACAAATGAAGTCAAAGTAGATTCGAGTTCCTACTTAAAAAAATGTTTTGCAGATGTTAAGTACATATCTTAGGGTAGAACTAAGAACTGAAAATCATCAGGGTGAAAGAAGGCCATTTTATTCTGGCATATGGGTATATGTGGATATATATTTTTTAAATGAAGATATTAATTATAAACATTATGTGATAGATGCAAAATTAAATATATTTGAATTAAAGATAAGCCTTTAAGAGAAGATATTTCTATTCACACTGATGGATTAAGTAGGGAAGAAATAAATACAGATAGAAATTATTTGAGTATATACTTAATGGAAGAATGTGTGTGTCTTTGTGTATGCTGCAAGGGCATTGGTAGGGTATGGGTGTTTAGCCCCACATTCTTCCATTTTCTAGATAAGATCAATTTTTTCCTTGCATCCAAGTTTCCTTAGCAAAAAAGATGGCTCTGGGAGGCAGGTGGTAGTTCCAGAACCCCACGAGCTCTGAGAGTGAAAAGGGCAACTCTGAGATTCCTCTGGTCTATGTGAATCCAGTCCTCCATCGTCCTCCAAGCCTCCTACACAGAAGTCAGGAAGTGGGGGGTGGCGAAGTTCTGTGGCGTGTGAATTAGAAGCATCATCAACAGGAGAGGAGCAGGGGATTGTGGGATTTTCATATTTCTGCCCAGACTAAGAGACCAACTCCCTCAGACTCACAGCCTCTCACTATAATCTGATTTTGAATCCACCAGGATTAACCCAATCATACCATTTATCCCAATGTATTTCAGTAACACCACAAGCCCAAGATCTGAGATTATCTCTCATGACCTGGACAGTAACTTTCTTAATCCCACAACACTCCCTGATTTACAAAATTTCCCACATGTCTTCATGTTTTTATTGTCTGTCACCTGCAAAATCCCCTATAGCTTCAAACTCCTCTCTAAACATTTCTTTTATTATGTTCTGACCCTGCTCTTAATGAACAGATGAAAGAACGACTAAGCAGCATTGGAATTCAGACAAGTTATTGTTGGACAAAGTTTTCTTCTTTATTTTTTTCCCTGTAAATTCTTTGTTTAAATAAGATGAGACTTTTATGGCATAGCCTTATATATATGCACAGGTGTAAAGTATTGGTTGAAGCAGTGCAGAAAATCTTATTTGAACACCTTAGGTGCATTTAACATGTTTTGAAATCCAATAATTTAAACAAATTGGCCTTATTAAAAAAAAAAAAAGCTTGAGGAAGTTTCTAGCCTACAAATGTTAACCTTCAGGGAATGACTTAACAATGATATTCAACTCTTTGAAGCAGTATTTGCTTTGAGAGTGCTAAATTATGTCTCCTTGTTTTCACTACGGAGACAGGGACCAGGTTTAAATTAGAGAACAATAAATTTAGGCTCGTTATTGAGGAATCCAAAAGCAGCATAGATAGCAAATGGACCCTGCTGAATATTAAAAATACAATTTGATCAATTAAATATATGAAACCAAAACAAAACCATTCTACATAACTGATAAAGTGTAAACCGTTAAATCCTACCATTGGAGTACGTGGAGCCCAGTGTTTAGAGAACTGATTTGTAAGCATGTTAAGGAATTTGTAAGACTTCTTTTTCAGGGAAAAAGAAAACAAAATCCTTCCTGGAGCATTCTCCAAGCAGGCAATAATTCAGAAATCTGAAATAATATCTACCTGAGAGCAGAAAGTCAGGATGTGTAATTGGGCCAGCCACTGGAATCAAGAGAATCATTAAGCAAAGCATTCCCTGAAGCAACGTGGACTGTACAGTTCATAATATGATGGACTGAACACAGCAAGAGTCCACTTTTGTTCTGTCAAAGAGCCTGCCAAGGTGCTCAACACAAACAAAAGGGCTATTTTACCAGTGACATTATCTTACAAAAATCATCAGTGTGCTCTCTCACCAGCTGGAAGCCCCTGTATGCCTTCCCGGGGAACGCAGAGTTGAGCCAGTTAAGAGGCTGACAGTCACTCCAGCAGCATGGCGTCGATGGTGGGTGGATGAGTCAGACCAGTGCCTTCAGCAAAATCCAGCTAACTATTCAGCTATAATTAGTATTTTGGAACCACCGTCCGTGTTTGACTCTGACAAGGAGACGTGTCAATGTTTTTTCCTTTAAAAAAAGTCTCTCTCTCTTTTTCTTGGCCATGGAAGCAAAATGTGTGTGCAAAAATCCTGTCACTCATGAAATCTCCAGATCTGACTGTCAGAGGAACTTCAGGTATTTTCAGGCTGTTAATGAATAGGCACCCATATCCCTGTCTTGCACCAGAAGTCAGATGTCACAGTTAATGTGCACCAAGGATTACAGTCTGTTCCAACAGAGGATACAAGACACTCCAATAGCAGCACCCCTGGTCCCTTCAGAACCAATAAGTATTAAGGACCCAAGGTGGTTTCCTAAGTGATTCCAACTTAACTGACTGAGAAGAATAAAAAGAGGGATGTGGTGTTGAGCAGTGTCACCCAGCTGTTGTCATTTGTAATCAATATTCTGTCATTTATGCATCTGTAATATATACGTGTGTGTATATATATGTGTGTGTATATATGCACACACACACACACACACACACACACACACACACTTTTCTCAGGCTTAATGTTCTAATGCCAGAATTCAAACAAAATAAAATTTGTTTCTGTTTTTGAGCTAAGGATCTGTTACATATAAAGGCAGTCTGACAAATTTATCTTCATGGTCAGTAACAGCTGTTATGGAAAGGGGACCCTTACCCAGGACACTACTTTGTTTGTAGACAAAATGTCCCTGTGATGGTCCATTTTATATGTTAACTTGGCTGGGCCACGGTGCCCAGATATTTGGTTAAACATCATTCTGGATGTTTCTATGAAGGTGTTTTTGAACGAGATGAACTTCAAAATAAGTAGACTATGAGTAAAGCAGATTACTGTCCATAATGTGGGTAGGTCTTATTGAAGGCCTTAATGAGAATAAACACACACACACACACAAACACACACACACACACACACACCCTTCTTGGTTCTGTTTCTCTGGAGAACATCAATTAGAATATATGGTTCTTGAGCATTTGAAAATATGGCTGTGTTTATGAATTTTTATAAAATACAACCAGTGCTCACCCAGCTATAGACTTAAGCTAACGATAAACTTGCATCTATAGACAATGGATCTAGAGTTTGGAATGAGTGGGTGGAGCAGAAGCAGAAATTGAAATAATTATAAGATAATAAGATAGAAAGTTATAAGGAACACAGGTGAAGAGCAAGTGACCTGAGTGTTCAGTGGAAGGGAGAAAAAAAAGAGTAAGAGAAACGGGAAATAAAAAGATGATTTGAACTTATCTTAGTTGTTGAGGACAAGTTTAGAACCATGTCTCAGAATCCGTGTAAGTTTTCTCAAGGCACAGTTCTATCTGAATTGGAGTCTCAAGAAAAAGTACATGTTTTTCCTGGTATTTTTAACTGAACCCAGAAGCAATTTTTAATAAAACAGAATAACATGATTCTCACATAGCTCACCAGGGAATACTCTGGTCTGGAAATAGAAAACACTGGGAAATCCAGTGGTGGTCATATTCCACGTTAGCAGTGTGGACCTTATATAAGCTTTCTGTATTGATAAATGAGTGCTTACATATTGATCAGCATTTGAATAAACTACGAAAAATAAGTTTCTCCCCTCTTATTGATATGGGTACATATATCAGCACTAAAAAGGAAATTCTCCTTAAGCAAAAACTTGCAAAAGAAGCACTAAAATTTGCAGAAATCAGCAAGGGCCAAATGAGCCACTTGTCCATAATAATTGCCTTTTTTGAAAACAGCAGCAGTTATTCAAATCTGTAAATAATTAAATCAACTTGTACTTTTTAAAAGAGAAATTCAGCTCTGTTGAGGTATAATTAACATAAAATTATAAGATATTTACATCATGATGATTTGACATGCCGTATACATTGTAAAAGGATTGTACTCTCCTACCTCTGCTGAATTGACACTTTCATCACTTCACCTATTTATCTTTTTTTGTAAGAACATTTAAGTTCTATTAACAAATTTCAGTTATATAATACAGTGTTATGAATGATAGTTACCATCTTATACATTAGATCCTCAGACCTTATTCATTTTATAGCTGAAATTTTGTACCCTTTTTATCAACCTACTCCCCAGCCTCTAGCAACCTCTTTTGTACTATTTCTATGAGTTTGACTTTTTTTTAAGATTCCATGTAGAAGATATACCATATAGTATTTGTCTTTCTCTATCTGGCTTATTTCACTTAGTATAATGCCCTCAAATTCCATCCGTGATGTCATAAAAGGCAGGATTTCCTTGTCATCATTGAATAATATTCTATTATACACACACACCATATCTTCTTTATCCATTCATTGACTGAGAGACTTGTTACATGACATTTACTAGTTTATTATGTTTCCATAATGTAATCAGTTTTAAAACTGGAATGTGATTGGTTTATGTAATTCATTCCTGTTCTGATGATGCCCCAAAGTGTATCCATAACTTATGGTACTGTTTATGTACTTATTGTTATGGATAATGATTGCTGATGTATATCCAACTTTTCCTAAAATATGAAAAACACCTCTATTTTTGGCCTGACATTTTTAAGAAAAATAAAACCAAAATCAAAGGGAAACAAAGGAAAAGAAAAAAATACCTATGCAATATAAGAGATGAATGAACAAGTAAATGGGATGAATGTGAGAAGACTTTTGTGCTGGCTGGTGTTTTTGTAAGATACAACACACACATAGATTAAAGAAGGATACAAATAAACAGTTAGAAAGCTATTAAGAGATGAAATATTACATGGGCATTTGTACTATTGCCAAATATAGTCCCTTCAATGTCTCTAAATTTTGTGACTTGCCAAGTTATCTCTTCTATATACGTACTTAATGCAACCATAAAAATAAAACTTTGCCTATGGCTTGTGGAAAATGAGAACATTGGCCTAAAGAAAAATGGGACAAAGATTCTAAAAGGAATGTGTTGTAACTCTCCATTGAGTACCTAGTATAGGGCCTTGTATGTAGTCACTCAAAATAAGTCTATTCAATTGAATTAAACTGAACTGTATTGAAGAAAACCACTTCTATTTCACTACTTTTCAGTTGGATTCTATTGAAGTAACTCATGCTGGGCCTAACATCTTCTTTTAACTGTTTCCCATTTCCCATTTCATTTTCTCTTTCTATGTTTTAGCTTAAAAAGTTTTTTTTGAATTAACAGATTGTTAGCAAATTTCATCTATCCATTTATTTCTTCTCTTATATCATGACTTTTTTTTTTTTAAAAAAAAGCACAATGATTCCTTGAAGAGCTTTTGTTTGTGAAAGGTTCTTAGCTGTTAATAGCATGTAGTTTTGGGAGGCTTTATCTTAAAACATTTTTTTTTGACTATTGTGATTTGTGTCTGTAATGATTAATTGTACAGTCCTAAACTACTCTTGCTAAGGCTGAATAATCAGGCTTAAGACATAATTTTATAGATCAGGTCTAGTTCCCCCCAAAGAACTCAGAATCACTTTTGTTTTTATCACTAATTTTAGTTGAAGTATAGACACATGAATAAAATTACACAAAATATGAGTTCCAACTCTATGAATTATCACTTAAAAACCCCATATTTCATTTTGTAACATAGATATTGATTTCACTGTGCACCATATCTTGAAAAGACAGACTATGCTCTGCAGTTTATACGTGGACTATTTTCATCTCTTTTCTGCTTAATTTGGTCTGTTTGTCTATCCTTGCGCCAATGTCACTGCCTGACTTTTTAACAAGTTCCTTTTACTCTTTTTCAAGTGCCTTGATATTCTTGGCCATTTGTAATTCCATGTAGTATACCAGCTTATCAGTTTCTAAATATCGTTGTATAATGACTTTGCTTGGGGCTGACTGAACCTAAAGTTTGAGGGAAAACTGACATCTTTTCAATATCCACTCTTCCAATCCTTGAACAACTGTCTTTTCTTCTTTTATGTGGGTCTTTAATCTCTCTTGGTAAAATTTTATTGTAAATTTTTACAGTTTTATATATTTTTGTTACCTGTATTTCTAAATATTAGTCTTATGCTTTTAGAAATATTATATTTTTACTTATTTTTTAACAATTGTTGGCTGGTATATGGAAACATTTTAATATTTCATATTGATATTGTAACTAACCAAAGCTTGCTAAACTCAGTTTTTAATTCTATAGTATCAGTAGTTCCATTTGAATTTTCTACATAAACAAATATTTCACCTGCTAATAATGAGATTATTATTTCCTCCTTTCCCAATCTTATAATGTTTGTTTCTTTTCCTTGTCTGATTGTACTGACTAGAGTCTCCTATAGAAGTTTTGCTGGAACTCTCAGAAAGAGAATTTTCAACATCTAACCATCAAGATACTGGCAATAGTATTTTTTCTTTTGTTTGTAGCCACCCATTATCAGAATGAGGATATTACCCTTTCTCCTACATTGTTACTAAATCAATCAGACATTATTACTAATATTATTGTTAACAGGTAAAGAATTTTCATCCAAATAACTGGCTTTCTGCAAAACTACATGGAAACCAGCTGTGGCCCAGTGCTTAATGCAACCAATCCAGGTCATTCTCAAGGTGAAGATCCTCACTTTCTGATTACAGGCAGGTACTTCTCAATCATGGATGCTGTTTTGAAGAATCGTGAGACTATTCTGCAGCTGCAACTCAAGGCTCTGACTTACCATGCCAAAGGAGGGTTTGGTGCTTCCGTCAACCACGCACACCCTGTGAGAGGATAGGGCAGGGGTTAGGTTCTCCCATGTCTTAATTCTACAGTCTCTATGTGGTTGTATCAGGTGAGCTACACCAGGCGCTGTCACTCCTCTCACCACGAATCTCCCCTCACTAGTGCTGCTCCAGTGGGCCGGGGTGTGTGCCGCTAGCCCGGCGTGCTCTTGTTTAAAAGACATCCTTTTAAAGATTTTTGGGTTCAGTGTGCTATCATTTCTTTAGTATAATTATATTCACGGGTGAGATGTGCATAATTTATCGTTCTAATTTTTGTCTGGTTTTTTTGTATCAAGATTATACTAGCTTAAACCAAAACAAAATTTTCTAGATGCATAGGAGTTAATTCATCACACATAACAGATGTCCGATGGATTGGGACTCCGTGTTCTCGTGGTCTCTGGTTTGGAAGGGCTGCCTCAAATTTTAATTTGCTTGATATTAGTATATATATACCAGATTTTGTTTCATTTCAGTGTGATACATTTTTTCTTATACTTTTACTTTTAGTCTTTCTTTGTCTTTCTGTTTAAGTGTCTCTGGAGACAAAATTTCTTTTTTATTTCTTTTAAAATGCATTTATTCTATATTCATTTTTGAAGGATATTTTATGTACAGAATTCTATGCTGCCAATTATTTTTTTCGGAAAGTGAAAACCCTTAGTTTTCACTGTTTCTATTGAAGAGTCCATTGCTCCTTTAATTTTTGTTCCTTTGAAAATAATGTCTTTTTATCTGGCTATTTTAAATATTTTTTCCTTTGGGTTTTTAAAAAAAACAGTTTTAAATTATATGTTTAGTTGTGTTTTTCTGTTGTTGTTTTCTTATGTATTTGTTTTATTCTGATTGATATTGTTTCCTCAGTAAGCAGCTTGATATCTTTGTCAATTTTGGAATATTCACTCTCTCTTTAAATGTTTCTTTTGCCTGATACTTCCTCTCCTTTCATTCTAAAATTTCAATTATATGCTAGAACTTCTCATTCTGTTCTTTAGATTTCTTATTCTCTTTTTTGTTTCTCTGTACATTTTTTTCATCCCATGCTACATTGTAGGTATTCTCTTCTGACCTTTGTTTCAATTTGATAATTCTCTCTTCAGATGTGTGTAATCTGTTTTGAAATCTAATCACTAAGTAACTAGTTCTACAATTTCCATTCTTTTAATATTCCATTTTCTGTTGAAAAGTTCAAACATGCATTTTATGTTCTTAAAAATATTAAGCATGTTTAAAGATCAGTGTCTGATAACTCCAATTTCTGACACTTTTATGAATCTGTTAAGGTTGTCTTTCATGTCTGGGTTTTCAGTAATAGATCTTGTCTTATTGCATGCCTGGTTCTTTTTTTTTATTGGAGGCTGGATATCATATCTGAAGAAAAATGTAAGGATAGTGTGATAGCTCAGATAATTTTATATTCTTCAGAGAGGATTTACAATTTGATCTTCTAGGTGGGTAGATGCCCCTGGAAAATTCAATTGATTTTCAACCACTGGAAGGATCTGAAGATGGGCTGCTTCTTCTAGGAGAGTTGGGCTATTGCTTGTTTACCCTTATTGCTGTGGTAATACCTTTATAAACCTTTTCCAAACTGTGGGCGGTTTATCAGCCCTTCCTCTCCTTGGCAGATGTTAGGTTTAAAGTCTTATTCTCCTAAACCTGCAAGAATTGCAACAACTCTGCTTACCTTCTCTTCTTCTACTTCTAGATTGGCAGAGGCCCTTAGGGAGGAAAATTAAGTTGCTTCAAATGTGAAGCTCAAAATTTTGATATTTCTTCTCATCTTGGCTCCACAATTCTTTACTGAGTTCTCTTATACCTCAAAACTCTCAGTCTCCCTGCCCTCCCCCCAAACCCTGCTCTTAATTTTTGTTTTCCTGGTTTTAAAATTGTGGTCAGTTTTAGGATTAATTTGAATTTCCTTTTCTGCAATTACTGACACTGATAATCCAATATTTACATAAAAATGATGTTCACCTTTTGGGCATAGATTTATATAACATCTTAGTATTTTCAGGTTTATATTAATAAACAAAATTGCTTAAACTTAACAATTAAATAAAATTTCTAGGTAACTAAGTGGATTCACAAGTAATGATGATAATAATACCTAATAGTTCTTTCTCACTTACTTATGCCAAGCCCTGTATTAAGATCTTCAGAAATAATTTTTTTTAATATTCTTACCTAACTTGTTAGTTATATTTTGTTATTATGCTCATTTTACTGATGAAACTGTAGCCCAGAGAAGTAGATCTAGCATTTGAACCCAGCATTTTAATTCCCAAGCTGTCGTATATTGGGGTATACTTACAATTTCTGAAAATTATTGATATAAACATGGATGCACAGATGCATACATCACACACACACACAGCACACAAACTGCTGTAGTTAAACTCTACTAGGGAGGCAGACTCTCTAGCTAATCACACAAGTCTCCTTCACTAAGACCAAAGTCAGCTCCTCTAAATTCTTCACTGATGGGAATGGTTAGCTGAACTAATAATAGTCACTAACAGCTAGCTCTCTCCCCTTAAGTGACACCTCACTGAAGTTCATTTACATGCAGTACTTCTATCACCATGCTCTCTTGGCCCCTGGGTATATGACTCTCCCTTAAAAATATCAGAATATGAGTCTGCTTATTAAAAAAAACTGTTATTTTCCTTTTCCCCCCATAACACATCAGAGGCAAACTTACATTTTTCAAAAGGAATTTTACTAAATACACAGGAAGAACAAAAAGGAATAAACAACGTACAAGATGCATTCAAAACTACACAGGCTTAGGAAAAACCAGGTTTCTGTTCCTGTAAGATCGAAGTCGATTTCCAGGCTGAAAGCCCCTGGTCTATTCCCGGGGAATGTTACTCTCCAGCCTCAAATGGCTGGAGCCACTTTGCAGGCAATTTGCTTGGCTACAGGCTCTCCTGCCTCCCTGGTTTTCCCCATAGGGTGAAAGCTGTCTTTTCTGCAGGGAGCTGGTCAATCACCCAACTTATTCTCTACATAAGAACTGCAAAAATAAAGCATTCCAAACATGCTGCTGACCTGGAATGCTCCCACTCAAGTCTGCCTTCCTTGTGATTGGCAAGCCTACAGCCTTCATGGAGGGGACAACACATAGACAGCAGTAAGAGGCTTATCCTCTCACCGGTTTCCAAGGGGGTGGTGGGGGATGGGGGGGTAAGAGCTAGATTGTTGACTCTGAATCTGAATCTCTGCTCTCAGCTACAGGAGAGCAAAAACCAATTCACTAGCAATCACTAGGTCCTGAGGAACTGATGTAAGCAAATTCATTTTACGACAGACTAATTTATAAGCCTTAATGGCGATTGTATAATTTTCACTGAGAAACACATGTGATCAAAGTCACCATGCTGTCACGCTAGTCTCATCAATGAAACACTCAAAAATCATCATAAAATAAATGACCCCTCTTCATCATGTCCTCGGATTTTCAGAATATACACAGTTTGAAATTTCTGACCTCTACGGACGAACAAAATCAATGGAGTCTTACGCAGTCCAGGACACACATTATATCATTATGTACAATTAACAGTTATAATGCCTGATCATATTTAAACTATTTCTGTTTCCTTTCTGGGTAAT
Organism: Camelus ferus; assembly: GCF_009834535.1. NCBI lineage: Eukaryota > Metazoa > Chordata > Mammalia > Artiodactyla > Camelidae > Camelus > Camelus ferus. Next base: position 22,539,990 of record NC_045697.1, read on the forward strand.
CAAAAACATTCTGAGGTCTCTATTTTTTTTAGGAACCTGTATATACCTTTTTTTTTTCAGTTATCACTATCGTAGAAAGGAATAGCTATGATTCAACTATTACAAATCTACTCTAGATGGCTGGCTGGTATAAAAGAATGGAGACATTTGTCAATTATCCAACTAATTATCTCAGTGTACGACAGCCAAACCAAATAATCCCAGTCCCTGAGTGAACATTCTGAACTGAATTGGCCAGATAACTATTCAATTGCATAGATAACTGTATTCAATAAAAATCTGAGGATATAAACATTTCTGTATTTGTTTCATTAATTCATTGACACATAAACCTCCAATGTGTTCATCCTGGGCTTCCAAAATAATGATCATAATAAAAAATTATAGGAGCTAGCATTTACTGACTGCTTAAGAAGAACCAGGCACTGTGAGTGCTTTCTCTGCATTCTCATTTAATTTTACAACAATCCTGTGAGGTAGGTGCTAGCTTACCTGGCATAAAATGGAGCCTGCATTCCCAAATAACTCTGTGTAAACAGCTTCACACATGTATCACACAAATAAAATTTCCTGTGTGTAATACGTAGGTGGGTTCTTTTGGAATCAGTGTTTTTCCTTTTTTCTCAAAGGCAAATGAGTTTTCCTTTAGTCATCTTTCTGGTATTTTTGATTCTCGCATCCTTTCCCTCCCTCTGATTGCTATCTTGAGTACAATGCCTGTCCCTGATGAGTGATGCTGAGAATCATGAATTTATATGTGATACTCAGAATGTTATATAAAATTGTATTCCTCTCTATTTCGTGGAAATTGCCATTTCTGCTAACATTTAAGAAAGGAAACACCAAGTTATGTATAAGAATGTCTGGATGGGATGGGTTCTGCACACCTGGATACAGATATGGGACATATGGAACGTGTGGCATGCAATGGTCACTTGTTTAATTGGTATCGGCTGATGGCTAGGAATGAACCACTGAAGAGTACAGTTTCCCTACACATTAAAAGACACCTAGGTGCAGAGAATCCCAATTTATTAACATTAATGAGTAACAGATGGTTGTTAAATGCCCAAACACTGTTAACTGGACACTTTAAAAAATGATGCAGTGGAAGTCTCATGCCTTCTTCAGCCTCCTGAAAACTTGTTAGATTTCAGGTGCTTCTTAGCTTAATGGAATGTGATTGACTATTAAAAAAAATAACCAGAGTTTGAAGCAAGACAGCCCTGAATTCAAATCCTGCTTTTAATGATTATTGGTTTGGGGAAAAGTATTTAATCTTTTTAATTGTCAAAGTGAGATGATAATGCAGCTATCCTCTGCTTAACGTCTTTAATCTGTTTCAGAGAAACAGGGTTTGCTGCTAGTATCTTCATGGGGAGCATTTTTTTAGTTCTTCCTTAAGTGCTGTATTGCTTGACCTCTCTATCAAAGTTTATCCAAAAAGTAAATTGTTTTTGCAGAAGCAAGGAATAAAGCAAATTGTAGAATAGAAGTAAGATGTGTCAGATTTTCACCTTGGTTGGGGAAGGAAGGGAAGAGTGGGCTGGAGGAAGTCCAATAGTAGTGCTGTTCACTACCAGGGTGTCAGTTCTAGGTACTCTTAAATTGTTTCTGTTTGGTGTTACCATTATTCAGGTGAACAGGCACATACCTTGGTCTAAATGCTGGTTCTATGAATTCCTAGCTAAATCTGCAAGTAGGAGAACAAATCAAGGGATGAAGGACTTAAGAATCGGGAAACTTCAAGTTGTCAAAGCTATCAAGAAAAGGTACTGCCAAGAGAATTGTTATGGAACACCAAACAAGTGAGTTAGGTAACTAGAACCCTGAAAACATGCTCAAATGCACAAACTCACTTCCTATTCAGCGAAAGCTCAGTCAGTGTAAGTCCAATTTATCAGCTAGACCATTTTTAATGCCCTCAGCATCACTTGATTACCAGAGACTGTTGATCTTACTACCATATCGTATCTCAGTATTTACAGCTTATTCTCATGTTAAATGGGCTAGACAGTATCTCTAAGTTTTTGGCTTGAGGTGAGAAGGAATGGAGGGGATTAAGGCATTTTTTAATCTCAGGAAATGTAGTTCAACATGGGGGTAAAAAGTATGGTAAGTATGAGGTAATGCAAATGTGACAGGTGGCTTTTGACTCCTTGTGAATAGGGATGGCTCACAGATACATAAGCGGGGGACGATGCTGTGATTTACAGTTAATGATTTAAATCTTTAAATTGTGGCCATTTAAACATGTTAGTAGAAATGCCCTTATATAATATATCTCCATATTTCTGTGGTTTTTGGAACTTATTTCTTTCACGTGTAGAAGAGCCCCAGGGTACCATGAAAGCTTATCGTTCTCTGCATTGTTGGCAAAGCCGTGGAATCCAAATCTTGCTTAATTGACAATGGAAAGAGGCCATTTAATAGGTACAAAAACAAGATTTTGGGGTAAAACATGGAACCAAGTGAAATAACTAAAAATTTTTAATAGGAAGGTATTTCCCAGTATCACAGTATTTTCCTTTTTATCTTCTGTCTTCCTTTTTTTTCAATATTTGGATCTAAGTTTATCTCACTCGGACTAATACCATGGGTTGAGTGCAAGGATTTTTTTTTTCACAATATATCAAAGTCTAATAAATAATTAAAAATAAATGCAGATCTGTGTTAGCCTCTTTCTGGAAATAATTCAATTGATATTTAGCTGGAAACAATTATACTTAGATTATAAAACCTAAAAGCTTTTGAGATACTAGGTCTCTACACCCCAAATTTTGGGGGGATGGAAAGACAAAAAAGGGAAAAATAATAACCATATTTTTGCTTTCTGCTATTCATCCGTTATAAAAAAAAAATTTACTGAGGATAAAATATACCAGATTCTGTGTAAGGTGAGAAGTAGCAATTGTAACAATGAACCAATTACTGTCATGATGTAAATTTTTGTCTGATTGAAGTCTCAAGATTTAGGTATAATGAGAATAAATTATAAAATATTAGGAAAGTGGGGAAGCAAGCACACTATTTCTTTTAGCAATGAAAAAAAAGCAATTAAAATTCTGGGTAAAACAGGAATAAAAGAATTTTTAAAGTGTGAACATAGAGCAAACTGTAATATGGTTTGATTTTAAAACATTAGGGAATTGAGACAGAATTTGTCACATCATAGGTGCTCAATAAATATTTGATGGATGAAATAATTAATTAATTAATATAATACAATGTACTTGAGTAGCACAGCAATTGTAAAATTATAACCACAGAATAAGAACTTCACCTACTAGAGTGTACATGTGATCTGTCTTGTAAATATTCTACTTTGTAGACAGTCTCATATAGTTTCTCTCCCAAGTACTTGTTACATATATACAAATGCATAAGTGACAGATGTTTAGAATTGAAAGTAGATATTATAAAGAACTTTAAGAAATGAAGCAGCATTGGAATATTTAGCTTACAAAGCTTTTACTGATTGCTGCTCAACATTCATAGACATAAGAAATAGACCAAATAATAGATTATTAAAATTTATAAAATTAACCTATAGAACTAACCTAATTATGGAGGGTTTTTTTTTTTCAAATTCACTCTGTATTTGATGAATATTTACCAAGGAGATGTACTGATTTTAAAATAAATATTTAAACAAATGTAATAAAATAAAGGCACATTGCAGAAATTTCAGAAAATATAGAAGAATGTGTAGAAAAAGATTTTAAAAATCACTTTGTAATCTCATAAGTCAAAGATTACTATTGCTAACTTTCAAGCTTGTTTTCTAATATATTGTGGTTTCCCAAACTTGTAATGATTCTTGAATTATATTTTTTTTCAGAGTCAACATTACATCAAATATTACCTCAAAGTATTTTCCTCCTTTTTGATGCTTTGTATTTTACTGGTAAAATAGTCTTATTTTACAGTATGGATAAAGTTATTCAACTATTACTCTTTTGAACATTGAGGCTTTGGAGCAACAATCACTTTATCATTCATTTTACAAAACTCAGCTTACTAGTGTCCATGGTTATTTTCTTTAGTTAAAATTATACAATGTTATCTCTTACACATACTATAGTTTATGGCAGGGAAAACCCTCCCAATGTAATGGGAATAGCATGGCTTGAATTCTTGCCAAAATTTTCCCTATCCATGAGGAAGACTCCCTTTTCTTTAAATATATATCATTAATACACAAATACATACACATCTGAGAAACTACCTAGCAATGAAGTCTTCCACAATGACTTTGGCCCAAATAAATTAGTTTAAATAGTTATTGAATAGCTACACTGTTCTTTCAATGTACTAGATGATTACATGTGGGAAAGCTAAATACTGTAGTGTCACAGGAAGGTTGAACATGGCATTGACAGGCAATACGCTCCCCACGTGAGAGGGCTGCATTCCGACACCCAACCATCATTGTCCTCTTTGAAAACTGCAACACATAAATTCCACTCATGTTCCATTATACTATTACAATTCATCATCAGATACTGTTTTGTTTTGGTACATATGTCATAGCCCTTTCACACAATGTTATGGCTTATATAACTTACATTTCTCATGGATCCCTCCAGCAAAGTCTGTCTTAGTCTGTTTGGGATGCAAAGGAAATCATTCAAAAGCACTGGTGGCTTTACCATGAGAGTTTTGCAATGAACAGGGAGGGAGCAGTAATTTCACAGCTGAGATAAGTATGCTCAGCTCTTTTACCCATTCCATTATTTTCTAAAGCATTTAAGTGCTTTAAGTGTTTGGTTTAAAAAACTGTAAAGATGGAGCAAAACTCTGCGATATTAGAAGTGCCCTGTTTTACAGTTAATCAAAAGGTCAGGGGGCCTCTTATACTAACCAAGTCTCATCAGGGTAGTTCATTAACACAATTAGAAAAAAATGCATTCTCAGTTTCTGCTTTCTATTCATTTTAAGGCACTTTCTGCCTTGCTTAATCAAATTTAACATAGGAGACTTTTCCTGGCTACATAATCAACACGTAAATTAAAATGCACAGGGATCTCCAAAGAATAAAAAAAGTTAATCATTTAATCGTTTTTTTCCCCTGTATGTATTGGGTGGAGAATGTTTAATTACAAAGAAAAATAAAGGAAAGTATATATATCTTTAACATACATTTATTTCTTTGATACAAAAATGTGACTATAATTAATAGTAAAATGACAACACGAATATTGAATTTTCTGCCCATTTTTAATAACAGGGATTTTGACCAATCAAAAGTTGTCATTTTAATTGAAAACTTAATTGATGGTGATGTGTTTTCATAAAATACAGAAGTTTTCTGTGGTATTTTCTTTTTGTATAAAAGTGGCCATGCATTTATGAAATAAATGAATTGTTTGCCCTTATGAAAACTGAAAATATTGCTGAGGACCAAAGAGAGAAACTGAGAACTCATTTGACATTTTATTAAGAAGGTTCAAGAATAGTTCACCCGGACTGTAATTTGCCATCCATTGAAGTTTATGAAGGAGTTAATACAAAGTGTGGCTATTGAAATTTCTATCTATGCAATTTCTACCTGCACAAGATTATTGTGAATAAGTTCACTTTCTAGCCTGATTTTTCTGACTTCTCAATATTTTTTGCATATCGTCAAAATGTTAAAATGTTGAGTGCAGCCAATGCTAGTAACATCTGGCTTCCCTTTTTAGTTTGCATCATCCTGCGTAGTATAAACTTCTCTTTTACACGAGGAGTTCTTAGGCCATTTATTTCCCTCTTAAGTGTGACTGCTGTGATTTAAATCAGTAAAAATTCACTTAATATTGCTTTCAGTCATTCACTTAAGGATGCAATAGTTGTCCTTTATTTTTAGAGATAACGTGATTAACTTCAGAGATGTCAACCAGTAAGAAAGACCCGCTAACATATTTTATTATCCAACTTTTTAAAAACAAGTCTTATACTAATGATTCAGAAATGTTTTCAAAGATCCCTAGGGCTTTGTGCTCTACCAATGCCCTTCACACTACTTCTCAGAAAAATAAGATATGTATATTGTATTTATATGTGGGAAGTTTACTTTTCTACATGCCGTACATATTTTGACAATGGAACATTCTAAGTATTCTTCAGTACTAGCAAATCAGGGTCTCAAGTAAGAGTCATCCAATGACCATTAAAAAATTTTGTGTGACTTGGCTGTTATGGGCAAAAATGTATAAACATAAATAAAACTTGATCTTGACCTTGAATAACTTACAATTAAGAGAGAGAAACAAAATCAGGTTACCACAAGGGGATGCCTTTTGGGATGGTAGAGACTGAAAAAGCCTCTGACCTTTATGAAATTCAGTAATATTGGTTACCAAGGAAAAGTGTTAACATAATGGCATGCAAATTTTAGGCCTTGATATTCCTAAAAGATAAAATAACCCAACTACATTGTTAAAATGCATATGTGTTTGGCTTCTCTCTCTCTCTCTATATATATATACATGGATGTATATATATATATGCTTATGTTTGTATTTAATTCATATAATGAGAACAAAATCTAGCTGTAGATATTCTTAAAAGATAACATAGAACAATTATGTAACTATATATATATAGAAAACATATTTACGTAACTATGTTATTTTCCCCCATAATAGCCCTATGATTTACATATGATTTTCATTTCCACTATACAGATAATAAAGCAGAAGTACAAAGAGTGTAAGTTAAGTTACTTGCACAAGGTCATATACCTAATAAATGGGAGAAATGGGATTTGAACCCCAGTAGTCTGGAAATAAGTAGAAGAATCTTGTGTGGCAGACTAGGGAAATAAAATCCTAACTTACAGGACAGGAAAGTCATTAACTGCTTCCAAGCAAAGGTGTGATAAGCACCAGTGGGCGTTCAGAACATAAGGGCAACTGTGTTACAGAAGGATGGCTTTCTTCAGTCCTGCAAATATGCAATATTACCACAAGGTTTTATTTAAATAGTTTAATTATTTTTATTTAGACAGTAGTCTTTCGAGTAGAAAATCAATTTTTTTTTTGATTAAGAAGCATCAAAAAGGCAAAGACTAATCAGTAAACAGCCTTAAAATGACATTTGGTTTTGGTAGAGTGAAGGGAACCATTGTGAATGTTTCTGAAAGAATGAAAGGAAACAAGCAAATGCCCTAGAAAGTCTTGTAAAGTTTCAGGTTCCTGTTGAAGGGGTGTAGCTTTTTGTTGTTCATCGTTGGTACTTATAAATATGAATGAATTTCTCCGATTGCACATAGAACTACCAGGCTCCAAGGAAGAATGCTTCGTACTTGGTGACTGACCAGGCTGTGAAGAGCTACAACAGAGAGGCTGGGCGTTCCCCATTGGGCTATTTATGTGGTCCACGCTATCAAATGTATCTATATAAAATTTTGACCAACAGGAATTTTCCTTTTGTTCTTTTCCTTCTGAACAATTAGTTTTGGAGAAGGGAGGGTGCTGTCAGATGGTCAGCTGGACCTTTAAATTTTCAGATCCACTGGTTGAGGAGTTAATTACTGAAACTTTCCAATTGCACAGGAATCATAGAAAAAGCCACGGCCTTGTATTATTTACCCAAATAAACAACATTCTTTGGAAGAAAACAGGCAGTTTCACTAATAAAAAATGTAAATTCCAGCTTCATGTGTTATTCATGAATGTTCTGATACCACAATTGTTATTTTCAAGTGTTTAGCTACTGTGAAAAGCATCTTCGGCAATGATGTTGGAGGTTGACTGCTGAATGTCAGAAATAATGATCTCGCGGCACTGTAATCTTTGCTGAATGAGGTCTATTATGTGTCATATTTGGAAGAATATTTGTGTTGCTGAATGATTTTAAACTAATTATCGAATGCTGCTTGTATTTCATAAAATATAATGATACTCATACAAAGAACTTTACTATTAACACTGCTAAGTCCAATTGTGTACATCATATTTGGGAAGCAAACTAAAATTGACTTATTTATCAGAATACAAATACATTGTTATTGGAATGTGGACACAACGTATAAATGTTTTCCTTGCTTTCAGAAGAACTCAATTCGGATTGACTAGTAATAGCATTTGTTTTCTACTGTTACAATGATTATGTTATTTTCATATGAAAAACTTAAAAGTAAACACTATGAAGTAGCAAATGTCTTTGGAACATCTTGGCTCCTCAATCACCTCTCTCTGCCAGGCCAGTTTATTTACATTGTGGTCCATTCACAGACACGGGTTCAGCAAATAAGCTGTCAGTTTGATCTAAACCTTCATAAAAACGTATTATATTTGCTTAACATTGTTTAACATGGCAGGCATATGTATTAAAATAAAAGTTCTGCATTTCTAGTAAAAACAAACCCATTATATTGCTCTCATACTTCTCTGAGATTTCAATTCATATTTACTGTTATCTTGGTTGCTTGGCTTTTAAAAATTGAAAACAATGGGGAAAGAACTTCAGTGTTGGAACGTGCTTACCTTGAAAAAAAAGGCACATATTTGGGTGTGATAATTTTCTTTCTTTTACCTTCCTACAAGGCTAGCATGTGGTATCAGCTGAGGAAAACATAGCCTCAGCTAAGGGGGGAAATGACGTTAACATTGTCATATAAGGGTTGGAGAAAGATGGAAATGTTTTGGCTGGGATTTATCGAACATGAAATTGGAAACAGATGATGATAAAAATAAGAATGCTCAGTGCAAGGAGCACTTCCTCCATTTCAGGAAGTATTCTTTGATGCAACAGAAGTGTCGCCCAGTGGCCTTCTCTCACTAGTTTCTGCTGCCTCTTTGGAAATGCCTTTCAATTACTCCTGAGAATCCAAAAGTTATACTCCAAGGAATCACAAATCAGTCCATCGCAGTGTCACCCCATTCTTTCTTTCCACTTAAAGAACCAAGCAGTAAAGTCTACTCTCCATGTTAACGCTTGAAGGAACCTCAGTATTGACCCTGGCAAATGAGAGAAAGGCATTACTCATGACAAGGTCTCTGGACACATGCAGATACTCCCAGTGACACTTGAGTGAGAGGGATGCACAGTGAGATGCATCATATCTCATTGCAGAATGGGGCCGAGGGACACTCACTTGGCACTAGGCATTATCATGTGAACTGTGGTGGCACTTCTATTTGAGCTAAGAGATTCACAAATTCTCTTTTTGTTGGCACCATCAGTTTTAGTCTTCTATATTATGTTCAGAGAAAATAGATACCAGTGTATGTGTGTGTCCGTGTGTGTTAGAGACAGACAGATACACAGAGGCTTAGAGAGACACAGAGAAACAGAGACAGAGAGAGAGAGAAGACTGAAATACAAAGAAAGAGATGGAGAGAAACAGAGAAAGACATACAGACAGATGGACAGACAGGCAGAGATAGGCAATGATTGAAAGGATGTGTGTTCATGTTTGTGACAGGTGGTGAAAGAGAAGGTGGAATCCAAAAAAAACAAAAAAAAAAAGGGAAGGAAATGTGTTATTTACTTCAGTAATACCTTAACACAGTTATTGGAATAATCAAAGTTCCCACGTTCCAATAGATCATTTTGGTATCTGGGAGAAGGTATCGCAAGAAGACTATTAATAAAAGTCAAGAGAAGCAGAAGGTGGTACATATTTAAGGTTTAGGCAATACTGAAACTATTCCCAGTGCCAGATGTACACACATTCCACAAACTAATGCAACAGGGCAGTTCTCGGGCCAAGTCATCCACTTTGCATCATTCACTGGATAATGACTACACACACTGTATTTTTTGACTTTAGAAAGAACACATATCATCACCCCAGGAAACCACAGATTCCCTCAACACACACACACACACACACACACACACACACACACACACACACACATTGAGCTTGTTTATCTGCTACAATCAATACTACTCAATAATTCCCCTTAGTCCTTCTCTGACACAACTTTTGATTTCTAACCCTCATTTACTATGAAAAAAATAGTCTATTTAAAATTCAAGCTAGGTATATCTATATATTACATAAAGGCAAGACATATATTTTTTGATCCATACATAAACCCCCAACACAAGCATCATAAATAAACCCTAGATATTCACAGTTAGTAACAACCGTCACTCAATAATAGAAAAGAGATTTAGCGAAATCGAAATGCCAATTCTAGGGACCTCCTTCTAACACAGGGTCTACGTAGGGACATGCAAATTCAGTAATCTTACAGATATTTCTTTAAAAATCATGCCTATAAACGATCCTCATTTAACCCTAAGACATCAGCTTTCTAGCCACAAAGTAACAAGCTCATTGCTCCAAACAGTGAAGTCATATATTTACCTGTATTTACATGTGGCCTTGATAAGAGGAAGAGTCTTTTTTTTTTTTTTCAAAAGAAAAATCAAGGGCTCAGAAGATCCCATGTAAAATTAACAGTTAAAAAACACTGCCTATCTGGAAAATGCATGAGAATAATAAAAGAAGGAAAACTTTAAGACAATGACTATCCAAGATTATGTAGGGAAGAATGCATGTAAGTTTGTCGCAATTTCTTTTAAAAACCCAAAATTCTAAAGTGCTTTTCATCTAGTTCTAGAAAACATAGGATGGCTGCATCAAAGAGTAAGTATACTGGTCCACACTTAACAGAAAATAAATTTGGCTGTATTTGATAGCACACTGTTAAAAAAGGCACATGTTTACATGTGCGTACATGTGCTCGCACCCACACCCACACCATAGCATTCAACTTAAGAGCTGGTAACTCATCAATACAGTTCTGGCAATTCAAACACATATTGGGCATGCACTGTACATCAGAAATTCTTTTATGTTCCAGAAATAGATAGGACTAAGTAATTTTCCCTACCCTGAAGTGACTTCCACTGGAGTCAGAAAAAAGGTGTCAAAAAACCACTACTAGACAATGTAATGAGTTTTTGAGTAGAGGTAAGTACAAACCACTATGGGAACAAAGGGCCATGAGCAATTAATTCTGCCTTGTTCTTGTTATCACCCTGTAAGTGTATCACCTCTGAGTTTACATCTCACAGACTACATACAATATCACCACAACATCAGAATTTTTCACTGTCTTACTCAATAACTTTTGAAACACTTGATCTGTGAATTCTTTGGCACTCCTACCCCTTGACTCCTCTACGTTTTTTTTCTTTTAATGACTCTATTCCATCTTCACATTGTTCTCTAAAAAGTCATTTTCTCAGTCACTCCTCTCTCATTATTGATTCTTTGCATTATTTTTACAGGAATCACACAGGGGAAAACTTACTCTGGCTTAATCCAGCTTATTTGTTGCCTGGAGACAATGGAGTACTACCAAAGAAACAGACTCATGCAGCATAAACCCGTGATCCTTAAACATCGTCCTCAAAATAACCCTCAACATTTCATCCATTCCAGTAACTTCAATGCCTTTATACAGGTTTATAATTCTAAAAGATGTATTTCCAAAAGAGATTGAATTGATCAATCAGTTGATGGATTTTGCCCTTTGGTTACCTACTGGACACCTCTACTTTGATATTCAGTAGCCCCCTCATAGTAATATATTTAAAACAGAGATCATCCTTTATTTAATTAACTTATCAATTGCTGGTAGTCAGGTCAGTAAAGCCAGTAGTGCCAGCATGGTTATTGAATACCTAGACTTTTATTTACAGTAAAGCCTCTACAGGTCAGCATATTGGAATATGCTAATTCTAGACACTCAAGTTCCAAGCCTACTATTCCTAGACTGGAGGGGAAAAAAAAAACCCACAGAAAACAAATGTAATTTGATTTACAATCCAGAGAATATTTTTCTTTAAAATTTTCAAGACCCTCTTATATGAGCCCCAAGAAATTCAAATTCAAATTTTAGGTTAGGGCTATCCCATCAATCAAATGTTTACCCTTCAGTTGGCAGGTGAGACAGGAAAAGTTTCAGTTGACTAGACAGAGATCTCTTAGACTTTAAGTGATAATGATTTTGAAAATTATTGCTAGTAGTTAATTTTTTGATTTGACATTATTTAAAATAAAATTCTGAATTAATCTAAGCCATATGTAGGAGTCTTGAGTTGTGTGAATGTACAGTAATTAATGAGAATCACAAGCATCTGTTCCAACTGGTGAGCTGACACAAGTTTGAAAAGCAACTGGAAACAAAATGTTGATGGAGTGTGGTCATTATCCTCATGCTGATTAATCTTATTCATCAGTCTGTCAGAATATTAAGTCATGCAAAAACATGTTCTATTAATAGTGACAAAAACATGATTGTATATATTTTCAAAACCTCTGTTTTCTTAATTTCTTTAAAACTGCATTGGGAATTTATAGGCTTAATTCACTGCATTGGTTGGGTGAAGTCACTTTGTATAATTTGCTAGGTAGTAGTCTGTGGATGTAACCAAAGAAAGAGAATCCTTATTTTAGGAAAATCCTAAAAATCACATTGCTGTCACCACTGGAAAAAATTCATGTCAATATTTATATCTTATTGAGTTGTCCGGACTTAATAATAATGTGTAAAGGTGATAGAAGAGGCATTCTGTTAACTTTGCCTTTGAAAAATATTTTCTGTCATTATTTACAGAAAAGATCTATTGTATGAAGTTAAATTTGTAGTGCAGTTTTTGTCTTGGCCCTACTCAAATTAAGTAGCGGCTTTGCCTCTGGTAGTAGAGCTTATGCATAGTTTATTATGTGTATTACCATGTGAGAAAAGGGATATGTTTAGAAAAATCTTACTATGCGTGTTTTAGGTCAAGGATTCTTTAAGACAAAGGCACAATTCTTCAACATTTACCACGTGGCCAGGACAAAAGTGGTTTAACCACAGCAGGGTCAGCGGTCATGTGAACACATTGGAGTGACCCATCATTGGGGGAGTATCAATTGCTTTCTGTAAACAATGGGAAAACTTTTTAATTTGGCCAAAACCAACGCCACAAGTGAGTTATAAAGATCTTTGCTGTCAAATGAAATCAATTACAATGTAGCTACAAACACTTGTTATGTATTCACTTTATTCCAGAGAGACGGCAAAGAAGGTTTTATTTTCCTTTATAATGGCTAGTGGAAAATTGTTTATTTGTTCTGGTGTTGTTGCTTATCGGCTATTGTAATCATTCAATTAATCTGAAAATTGCTATTCAAAGCTTTCTTTACATTACTCTCTATAGCCTTTACATAAATATTAAATTTGAAAACAGCATAAAATTCTATATGTTGCTATTTTGCCCATCCTTGAGTTTGCTTACAGAATTAAAGGGTCAGTGGTTTTTAGGGAGTAGGTGAAATATTTCAATCCTTTTTCCAGTAAACTATCCATGTGCCTTCTAAGATATTTGACTCAAAATGTGAGAATCAAACAAACAGACAAATAAAAAATAAAATATAAAAGAAACTCTGAAAATTAATGCTCCCAAATAAAATATTTACCTCTTTTATGTCCAGAATGGCATGAAGGTAAACTGTTTAAAGACAGGGATTTTTGCGTGTTTTATTCGCTACCATATCTTGAGGGCCTGGAAGAGTGTCAGGTACATCTTAGATAACAATATTTTTTTTTAAAAGACCGAGTAAGTGCCCAAATCATGTGAATAAACTACTTTTTAAATTAAGTGAGACTGAATTATTTCAATTTTCTGTAAGATGCATTTGATATGAACAATTAACTGCTTGAAATCACTCCTCAAAAAGGATAAAAATCTGAGCGGAAAAAAACAAATGACACTGATAGTGTGAAAAATAGTTTGAAATTCTCCTGCTTACTAAAATAAGGAGGAAGGGGATTGGAATTAACGTGCTCTCCTGGGGATTACAGAGTCCTCAAGGACTCACTAGAGTTTAAAGAAAATTCTTCAGACTCTCATATGAATAAAAAATATTGGAATCATTTTTCATATTCTTGATTACCCCAGGTATTTAATACAGGAAAGAAAATCCAAGTTATAAATGTGACTACAGGGAAGCAATCATCAAAAAGTGGTGAGAAATTCTGAACTGTATTTGTATGAATCATAACAGTCTTAGAATTGGAATTAAGCATACGTTAGAGGTCTTTTACCTGAGGAAATTATTCTCTCTTCAATTATAATACACACTATTACAATACATTTTCATTTGTCTGGGTTCTGAGTTACTCAAAAGCTCAACTCACTTATTTTCCCACTTGACTTTTATGAGAAAGAAAGAAATTATAAATAATAGGAAAGATAATTAATACATTTAAAGATGACTCTGGGGTACTTCACGATCCTGAAGTGTCTTTTCAGTCATCAGGAAAAGATACAATTATCATCAGTATCACTTTAGTGCCAGCTCTTTAACTTTATACCCAGGCATGGAAGCCCTACCTTATAAGGATGCTCTGCACTGCAGGATATACCATGGAACATGTGAGTGTTATATAAACAGGGCAAGACACAAGACTCAAATGATGCTGAAGGAAGAAAAGCGAGACACCATGGAGAAGACAGTAAGCAGAAACAGGGTAAATTGTGAGGAATCCGGGACAGAAACAAAGAGGGAAAGAAAAATTAAAATTTGAAGCAGCAGATATGGCAGGAAATAAAAGAAGGGACTGGAAAATTCCTGATTCTGGGGGTAAAATAGAACACACTACTCTTACCTCACATTCTCTTCCAGTTCTCTGAAAGAATTTTATGCAATTACTAAGACACTATTTTCCTATTGTTTCTTTACAAAATGCCCCAATCACCAAGGTAACCTTAAAAGGATCTCTGTTGCTTACAATCCAACTCACCTAACAAAAGTATGCAGGCTAGGATGGAATTCTTAGAGAACACCTCTTGGTCTGATAGTTACAACATTCCTAACAGTGAAATGACAGCTTTTCCTCTAATCACTTCCAGCCATGGGAGTGCCTCCATGACCCCGAAATCCTTTTAAAAATACTCATAACGTTTTTATTCTCTTCAAAATATTAAGAGGTGTAGAATCTTCCCATCATTTCCCTTCTTTTTACCTGTGCCCGCCTCATCCGCTGCCCACCTCTTCCTTCATATCCTCCTGTTCCTACTTTTTCTCCTCACCCTTCTCCTTGCCAACTCTCTGCCCTCCTGCCCCTCTCCTGCTTTCTGAATGTATAAATGGTTTAAATACGGTGCTAAAGTATGTACTAGAATAAACTGTGCCAGTGTGTTAAATGTTAGTTGCCGAGGCTCCCTGGGTGTCACAATAATTATTCAGTACATGTAGTTAATGCATTCTTAAACAGTAATCATTACTACTTGCTAAGAACAGGTAAAGCTATTAAGAGGGTCTCAAAACAGAATAACCTTTAACACATCTGAGCAATAAAAGAGTTTGTAGTACAATTTATGAGGTTTCAAATCCCAAATCCTCACTTTGAGAAAAGAGCCTGGTGGGTGGTATTTTCTACCCTCAAAGGATCAACAATTGCTTCTTCTCTATTTCACTATTATTTGAATCGCTGCTATAAAAGAATTGGAGTAGCATAGACGGTCTGTTCTCTAAAGTTTTCTTGACTTAAATCATGCTGATGAGCCAAAACATTTCCTATAAGTCATTTCTAAATGTTACGTAGTGAAAATTCATGTGGGCTTTAATTGCAGCTCAAACTCTTATTTGACACCCAGTGTTGTCAATTACTACCTTGTGACCTTGACTTTATCTCCTTGACTCTAATTTCCTCATTTGTAAAACTGGAACAATAAAATTGACTTTGCAGGGCTATAGGTAGGAGAAATTGAGGTATTTTTAAAATGTCTCCCAAATAATTGAACATATTGCATATATATGGATATATGTTACATACACATATTATATAACCTACTTTGTAGTATATAATAATATATATATATAGTATATATATATAATATAGTGATCATGGATATAAACATACACACAACCAGGTGTCACTGTTAATGTCTTATTAAAACATACCTTTTTCTTCTTATTGCCTAAAATCTGATTTATTTGTATTCTCAATTTCGTTTACAAATTTCTGAGTTTTAAAATATTGAAGGACTCTGAAGAAATATTGAAATTATTTTATAGGTAATATAAACTATACAAAATACATTTTAATTTATAGTTTATCCATGTGCAGCTCTCCAAGATTCTCCTTCCTCAGAGCCCACCAATTTGATCGAGTCAATAGGAAGACTTTTCCTTGACATCACAAATAACCCTTTATTTGCCTCTTCAAACACTGGTCCAATTTGACATTGAATACCAAATACATTGACATTATATTTGTATTTATATGTTATATTTTTGCAAGACACATATGTTGGGACTAAGGAGGCATAGACATAAACACATAAAAAGTATTGGATAGCAAGATTTCTTTATTTGTTAAAGTTTTTTTCAGTCATTCACTAAAACAACATATTGGCTATTTATGATAAAAATATACTGGGTGATACAGAGAAGAGATAATTTCTGCTCCCAAAGAGCTGAAATTAAATTCTCCAATCCTGTTTCACAATGGACTAAATTTAACAAGTGTTCGTTGAAGGACTAGTGTGTACACAGAAATACATTGAGTGTTGTAGGAGATACAAAAATTAAGACAATAGAATGCTTCTTAGAGTTTTGTATGGTTGACAAATATGTTAAAGATATGTAATCAGTACATCTAAGATTGTAACTTCCAACAACACTAATAGTGATTTCTAACACTATAGAACACTTAGATTGTGACAAACATGCCTCTAGGTATCTATGCATATTGACTCAGTTTGATCATCTTAAAAATCCTCTGTGTTAGACAGTATAATTCTGATTTTACAGATGAGAGAATCGAAGTGCAGAAGTTAAACAATTTGTTCAAGATGGAAGGTGGAGTTGATAGGCAGATGCAAAGATTTTAGTCTGAAGAGAAAATATAAACAGAGGTGTCACAGTAAAACGCTGCAAGTGGCAGTCTATAAACAGTGACAGATTCCTTCTGCTGAAGAAAAGCCATACAGTTGACCCTTGAACAACACAGGTTTGAACTGCCTGGGTCCACTTACACACAGATTTTTTTTTTCAATAAATATAGTTCCTCCATTTTTGTTTTACAGATCTTTAAATTAACTAAGTGTAGGGGAAAGTTTATGTTCAATTAGACATCAAAATATTTGGAATCAAAAGAGCTAGGATTTAAGTCTTGATTCTGTCTAAACTGTTTTCTTGTCCTTGAGTGAATCATTTATCAGTTCTTTTGTTTTTGAGGCAGAGACAGTGGTACATGGATTTTTGACAGCAGGGGGTGGACACCCCAACCCCTGAGTAGTTCGAGGGTCAACTGTATAGAGGGGAGAAGGGGACATGAAAACTGGGAGATGTGAATGAAGAAATTCTACAGCAATGAGAGCACTTTAAATCCTTTAAAAGGATAAAGCTCTGAAAGCATAGACCACCTGACAAGGTGTGACAGCCTCATCTTTGTGAGGCATTTGAAGGGGTCTCCATAGCTGTCTGAACCCGAGGAACTGTGACTCTCCAGTCTCTGAAACAATCCTGATGAGTTTCAAGGCAGCCCAGGAAGGTTCTGCCTGAAAGACAGCATGAAATCATTCCTAACATACGAGGCTTTAAAATAATGCGGCATGTTGTCAGGTGTACTGGTTATAACTGTCTCCAGGAGCAAAGGGAAGAGCATTATCTACACACGTATCACGGCTTCTTTCTAGTTCTGTCATCATCAAGATCCACCCGGAAGCTACTGAGCAAAATGACTGACTCGGGCACCTTCATCCTTGAGAAGGTGACACAAACGATGAAAGCCGTTTCTCCAGGTGTGACAGAGAAACGAGAGGTCGATTTTGAGTTTTCATTTGGACAAGACAGCCTTATGCCCTCCTGAGAGTGCAGCAATCCAATGTTGTTATAAAACTGACACACCTTTGGTAGTCAAAAAGGAAGATGATACTTTTTAAAAAAGGAAAATAATCTCAAAATTTGGGCAGAAGTATGTCCTTGGCCTTCAGGAAAACATGGAAGCCAAGGCAGAAGTCCTACGTGTTCCTCTGTTCTTTTCTTCCCCCGTGTTCTGCGTTACTACTTGCTAAATCAATTGCAGCTGCCTACCTTGGTCCAGTGCATTTAAACCCTTTTTTGGGGCCTCTGTAGCCCCCTTTGAGAATTTCACCCATAACTCCTTACCAATTCCCTAAGCTGTCTTGACTTCTCTACCAGAAAATTGTTCTTATATTTATAACATCTTTCTGAGAATATTTCACCAAGCTGCTAACAAAACTCTGTTTTATACAACCAATGAATTATGCCTTCAATGTCTTTTTCTCCCTGCATGATGTCCTAGATTAATGCACTATATAATGTTTGTTAATACAACCATGTTTCTTCTTTAAAAGTCATTAAGAGCATTTTAATAAGCATTGAAATGATCAATGTGTTAATTGGCTCCAGATAATGTTTATCAAATATTCAGGAAGAGAAAACAAAGTACTGTATGGCAAATAATCCAATTCAAGGAAGTCGTTTTATTGGGAGAGATCTGCTTAAATAGGGCTAGAATTTCAACACTAAGAGCTTTTTTAAATACAAATGGTGAAAAGAGGTAAGAATTAGCTTAAGTAAAAGTTAATGCAACATTAGGTTTGCAAATTCAATTGAACGAAGTTAGAAAAATTGAAGTTTACGTTACAAGGATAAGTTGAAATTATGTTCTCTGGTTTTGTGTGATAGACCACATGGTTTTCACCTTGCGCAGTATTATTTGCTAATATAATGTTCTCCATGGCAGAACTGATGACATAAATAATAATTTCTCCTCATTCTGAATTTGAGGGCCTGTCTGGTCCTAGGGAAAAGAAGTTATTCCATACAGGTCAAATTTAATACTTATCCTAGTTTATTTCTGCTTTTCCATCTTTAAATGAAGGACTACAGATACGGATGTGGACAGAGAGAGAGATTATCTAAATACCCATCTATCTATCAATTATCTATCTCTGTGCATATATGTAATTTTTGTCATTTCACACTATCTAGCAGAAGTATTTCAAACTGTTATTAAAAAGTTAAATTTTGCACAAAAATAAAAATGAATGAATGGATAAAATAAAGGCATATTTCATTTTTCCCTCAAAGCTCAGCTGAAAAAAAAGGGCAGGTCTGGCTGAAGAATGACAGGAGTATAGCTGTCGTCTGTGTTAAAACTCTACAGAGAAAGCAAAGAAAATGTTCAAGGGCCTGGGGTTAATAAAAGGTCCAGGGTCATCTTTTACCTAAAAGTGCAGTAGCATTTCTAATGTTGCATAAAAACGCTTGTGCTCCCAAGAGAGCAGCGAGCCCTTTCAGAGCCTCCACGTTCCTCATGGCAAACAGCTATGTCAGTGTACTAGGAAAATTTGACTTGATGCCTCTTGAACATTCATTTCCAACTTTGTGTTAATTTTTTTTTTCTTATAGCCAAATGGAGACAAAGAATATTAGAATTTTCTGATCTGGGACCTAAAGTTGGTCCATTGCATTTACATTTTATTTTCACAGGGCAATTAAGCTGACATTAAAGCCAACACTGATGTTCCACACCACTTAGAATGGGGAATTTTTTTCCCAGCAAGTTTATTGTCACTGAAGAATTTAGGATTAGAGGGGCCATAGAAAGCAAGATTTGCAAGTGAACAAAATATGGTTTACATGAAGAAAGTCATTAATATTTCTCTAAATGTGAACTTAGCAGAGGAAGAGTATAAAAGGGGAATTTTACATTTTAAGATCTGAAGATTTATGGAATTTTAAGGAAATAAATGTTCTGAGTGATTAGGTGAGAGAAAAATGAGAAAAACCCAATGAGTCCAATATAGATATGACAGAAATCCTATATTTTATCATGTAAATTCTTACTGAATTTTCTGTGGTATTTCCCTACAGTGCAAGAAATAGCTTGTCAGACATATCTGTTAGAAAGAAGATATAATATACTTGGAAATATACATAATGTTTTGGTCACATAAATTTCTGATTATTCTTTAAGTAAAGAAATTATTATTCAAGATTACACTTATTTTCAACATCACTGTACATTTTAAAAATAAAAATAATTTTATGATGCAAATTAAAGCTGTTGGCATAAATTATTCTGTAAGCCATGGACAGTCCAATGCCAAAAAAAACTGAGTTATTGTTTCTGTTTACTGCTTATATTGTGCTAAAAATACTACTACAAAATATTCTGATTTTCTAATCTATTACAATTATTTCTGCTGCAGAATAGCTTCCACAAGATGAGTAAAGAATTTAAGAACACCTTGCCTTTGTTAGAGAGCTACATATTTGCACAGTTATGTTAGGTTTAATACAGTGCTGAACATATGATGGCATCAGGCAGTGTTTGCATCATAAAATGAGGTGTGGTGTGATTTATTACTTCCTCCCTCAATGAAGGAAATGAGCAAGACTTCTGTGCCTCCTACTTCTCAGTCAGGAGCGTGCAGGAAGTTAGCTGTCAAAAGTTCTTTGAACTGTATCACCAACACTGGCTCCTGGAAGCCAGGGCCATATTAGACAATTAAGAAGGCAACAAACAAAGTAAATATGTAGTTGACAGCTGCAGCTAAAGAGAGGTGTGATGTTTTCCAAAACTCAAAACAGTAACTTTAGTTGAAGAGGCGATTTGTGCAAGTTATTTATACATTCTGAGCCTCAGTTCCCTCATTTTAAAAGCGGGGTTAACAGTACTTATTTGTAAAAATTACATGGAAGGAAGTTATTTCAATGTCTGACACATAGCAAATACTCAAGAATGCTATATTTTACTTGATATTAAAATATTTCACTTAAATGGAAATAGTAAGCTTTTCTCTCCTGAGAGTGTGTGTATACATACGTGTGTATATATGTGTATACATTTATTTATTTGTAGTGTGTATACAATATACTTAAGATACATATAGTGTATTTTATTTAAGAGAGCACCAAACTTGCTGTAGGGTTTAGCTTTATTGTTTGTCTTTGTATGGGCCAATAGGAGAGTAAAATTTGCCCAATATGTCCCTGCCTGTAAAAGAGTTTGTTAAAATTAGGCTTAACTGCAACCAGGGGTTCTTTCTTTTTACGTAGCCTGCTAACCAAGCTTAGAATCACAATGATGATCACAAGTCAACTTTAAATTCCACAAGGAGATGAACCTCCATACTTGGTACAGAAATTAATAGTGTTCTAAAAATTGCTAGTTACACAGTACATCATTTAATCCTTAGAACAACTAATGGATAATTGGTCAAAGTCAAACAGAATTGACCCAGTGAAGACTAGAACCCAAGTTTTTAAGTGTCTGTTTTACTCCTAATTAATCCTCACTGCCCCAGATTGCTGAGTTTCACTACCACAAATATCTTGTGTAATGCCAGTGAAGGTGATGTGACAGTCTCTGTGATATACCAAATTGTACACAGGAATAATTGACTCCCCTATTATAGGAGCAAACATCCCTGGTAACTTTGATTTTGTGTCCTAGAGATTTGCATTGACTTAGAATTGTCTTTGTTGTTATTAGTGCACAAATTCTACTGATTTCCAGAATTAAATGTTATTTCTCAGTGTTTGCAACCCTAAAAGTAAAGGTAAAACTCTGTTCATCATATATGGAGTCAGTTTTCCTGCAGCGTCCACTAAGGAAAATAACATAATGTGTTATTGTTGAAAGCAGCCCTTTTGTCCCTTTCCTCCTCACCCATTTCTGTCCCCCTCTAACTTTAAAAGAAACTAATTATCAGAATGAGATCACTAAGCAACTGAAACGAAGCCCTGACGTAGGCTCTCCTGGATGCACACCATGCCTTGTTTACCCCGCTGACATTTTCTTAGATAAAAAGAACTAAGAATGAAGAGTGAAGTAGTTGAAGAGTGATTAGCTCCCGACCCCCAGCAGCCCCTTAGCCATCCTGCGGGCAGGTCACAAGTCAAGATAGCATCTGAAGGGCCAGCCAGCCTGCACGCACAATGGACAGTGACGAACAACCCAACTTCTTGCCTCAGTGATTCACTCAGTTTCTTCCCCCTCACTTTTCCCTTTAAAAACTGTCGTGGCTGAGCAGAATCTTCGGAGATGATCTCTGGACATGAGTTCACCATTTCCCCAGAGTACTGACTTTTCTGACTAAAGCACCTTTCCTTTCCACTGACACTTGCCTCTCAAATTAAGCCATTGGCTTTTGAGCACTGAGCAACTGACCTTGAGTTCAGAAACTTTGTTACTGAAAGTTTTGAAAAGAAGTTGCTAATAAAAAAAAAAAATTGGAAAACTTTTAATATTAGCTATATTTTGTAAACATAACCACATTCAAATTTATAAGCCTTTGGAATGTTTTCAATAGTTACATAGCACACTTTGAATACAATTAATTATGCATATGTGTATGAGTGGGTTAATATGTATAATATCTATAAATTTTATAAAAATCAGTAATGGAGCTACTTGGGAAATTAATATCTTCATCTAATTTTTATTTAAAATGGAAAGAAAATACAAACAATAAGAACAAATTCCATTTACTATCAAGCACTGAAATAATGCTTGTATTAAGAAATATATATACACCCATAAAACATTAAAACAAATATATTATTTGTTATATTTTATTTTCTCCAAATCACATAGAAAATATTTTAGCAAACAGTCAGGGAGAGTAAATTTTTCTAAACATACTCATGTGTTTCCCAGACATAAAATGCTGCTGCAAAAGCTGAAAGTTCAGGATGCTTCACTGGCTGCCAACATACTCTTTCAGTCTTCAGCTAATTTCCCAGCTAGAGTGCAAAATCATCTTTTGAGAGTCCAATGATAAAGAAGGACAAATCATTCTTTATTAAATATCCCTCATCAAAAAAAAGAATTATCTAAATTTTGGAAATGATGGTTGCTATCATGGACATCAATGTGCTCAGGGAGTGAAATCCTTGAGAACTTTGGTTTTATTTTTAATTCTCTGTTTCAACAAAGAAGGATGCAAGATGCATTTTTTTTTTGATTTTTGCATCTTTCTTTTGGTTATTTCAAAACAATGAGCTTGATTTAGATAATTCTTTGGAAACAACTGAAATATTTTGTGAATAGTAAGTGCATTTCCCTGAGAAATGATTAAAACTTTTACACAAAGACATTTCCTTTGTTTCTTCTATTCTTAAGAATTTTATTTTGCCTCTGACTTTTCACCAGGCTGTCCTACATACTCCTCTTAGGCTCTGTTAACAGGCAATCTGAAATACAGTAGAAAAATGTCTAGTTTAATTTGTTGAACTGAATTAATCTGGATTTTCAGAACTAATTCTTTAATGTTTTCTTTTTAGATACACTTTATTTTTTAGAGTAGTTTTAGATTCATAGTAAAATTGAGCAGAGGGTACAGTTCCCGTATCCCCTCTTCTCCTATGCATAAACAGTCTCCCCAGTTATCAACATCTTGCATTAGCCTGGTATGTTTGTTACAACTTGTGACCCTACATTGACACCTAGTTATCATGCAAAGTTCAGAGTATACATTAGGGTTCACTCACAGACATTAAGGTTAATTATTGATTGAATTTCTTTAAAAGATATAGGCCTATTCAGATTATCTATTTTTCTTGTGTGAGTTTTAGCAGATTATGTCTTTCAAGAAATTAACCCATTTCACCTGGGTTATCAAACTTTTGAGCATAAAGTTGTTAATACTATTCTTTTATTCGCCTTTTGATCTCCGTGGGATCTATAGTGATGCCCCCTCTTTCATTTCTGAAATTAATCATTTGTGTCATCTTCCCTCCTTGCCTTCTCTCTGTCTCTTTTTCCTTAGTTAGCTTGGGTGGAAACTAATTGATTTTAGAGATCTTTTCAAAAAACTAAGTTTTGGTTTCATTGATTTAAAAAAAATTTAATTTCCTAATTTTAATTTCATTAATATCTGCTCAAATTTTTATGACTTCTTTTCTTCTGCTTAGTTAGGATTTAATTTGCTCTCCTTTTTCAAGTTTCCTAAGGTGAATGCTTAGATTATTGCTTTTAGATTTCTCCTTTTTTCTAATATATGCATTGAAAGCTATATATTTCCCTCCAAGGACTGGTTTCACTGCATCCCACTAACTTTGGTAAGTTGTCTTTCATTTTCACTTAGTTCAAAGAATTTAAAAACATTTCCTTTGAGATTTTTTCTTCCACCCATGTATTACTTGGAATCGTCTTGTATAATTTCTAAGGACTGAGGATTTTTACTAAATCTGTTTTAAATCATACTTTAGGATTTGTTTCTTCCTGAAATCTATGAATAAAATTATTATTAAGAATAATTTGTTTCCATATATATTTGATTTTATTGTCCAAAATATATAACTTGATTTCCCTTTCCTAATAAAAATAGAGCCAGTATGTGAGTATATATTACATAGCCTTGGCCAGAACAGGGTTTCTGAGGTATATTGAGGAAGGAAATGGAATTACATATTAAAATGTTTATGGATCTCACAAAGAAATTTAATATTTAGTTCTACAAATTCTTAATTTTCTCCCTTGGTAGTTGGGGAAGTGCTCTAAATAGTAGATATTACTTATTCCATAATGCTACTCAGAGAAGTAATGTTTTCAATGTAGTACAATTTTAAGGGGAAAAGCCAAGATTTAAACCCTGATTTAAAAAATTTTATTTTGCTCACTGTTTAACAAAACATATAACCAGATAAATATACACATCTATGAACAAATACTGTCAATGCTTGATAAGTTAAAATCACCTGTTAAATAGTGAGAAAAAGTTTGAGCCTTTTTGTTCCTGTTATTAATCTTTGAGCATTGCTTTGACCAAGATGTTTTGCAATGATTTTTTTATTTGTTCTAGATTAACTATATCCAATATAAATAAAATATGAGACATGTATATAAATTTAAATTTTATGAATGCTTCATATAAAAGTAAAAAGAAGCAAGGAAATTAATTTTAATAACATGTTAACATAATCTTATATATCCAAAACTTTGTTTCAGTATAAATCAATATAAAATACTGAGTCATTTTACATTCTTTTTTTGGCACAGTCTTTGAAATTCAATATGTGTTTTTTACTTACAACAAATCTCAATTTAGATGCTAAATATTCATCAGAAATATTTTACTTCTATTTAAATTTCATGATGTTTTCAGCTAAATATATAAAATTGGACATCAAAATTCTTCCAAATATGTATTTCTCAAATAAAGAATTGATTAAAAATAATTTTCCTCTAATATTTGCATTTTTTTGATAAAGTTGATTCAGTCTTTCAAAAAGAGTTGATTTGAGAAAAAACAGTAATTTAAATATTACATTTAAGTATTTTTGTGTCAATTTGTTTTATTAACATTGAATTCAAAGCAATACTGTATAGATTGAAAAGCAACTCTGAATATATCAACAGAATATTTCTGTAATTTTTCTTGTAGTTTTGCAGGCAATTTATAGAATGCTGTTGATTACAATAGAAATTCCTTGCCATTGATTCATGTCAGAAAATTATGTAAAATATTATTACTGCATGAAAAGTTGAGATTTCATCATAAATTGTCATACTTGTCTCTCTAGGTAACACGAAGATCTCCATCTACATGAAGCTTCATATTCAGCATATTCATATTAATTTGATATTGATGAGAAAATGCAAATCACAGGGCATTTAAATTGCCTTTCACTGTTGAATGTTTAGCAAGCATTCTTTTTGTTTCAAGAAAATCTTGAATTGGAGTTAACAATATGGTAAATCTTTGTAAAAACCCTTCCACTAGTCAGAGAGTCTTGCCAAAGAACACACTATCATTATTTTCTATCTATTTCAAAAGCTTCATAAACTGGTGATGTTCAAAACACTTGTGCAAATACATGGAGTAATTTTAACCAGTAAACCTGTGACGGTTTTCATAGAGTCAGCTGCTGTTCAGTGAGCACACGTGTTTTCCATATGCATTAAAGAGAGGAGTGGAGCAATGTAGAAAACACCAATCTCTCAGATATTTGGGGTTTCTCATATCATGATAGAAAATTTTTCCATATCTTACTGAAATTTTTCTCTGGCCAATGTAAGAGTATTAGGTATACAAGTAAAAGATATAAAATATCTATTCCATGAGTTTCCTTAATAGGCCCTATTGATATTTCTTCATAAAAGTGAAAGTCCTTTGGTATTAAAAATGGCTCATCTAAAGCTAAGAAAAAATAATTACAATTTATCAAATTTTGGATCAATCGATATTTGATATTGTTTAAGCAAAAGGTCTTGTGTTGAACTGGTAATTGTTTGATGACTTAATAGAATTTTTAAAAGTTTTTGTAAACTATTTTCTTTAACTTTTTCACAATTTTCTTTAAAAATCACCAACATTGAAATATTTCTTTTTTTACCATCACTCCAAAAAACAATTTTCTTTTTATGTAAGAATCATCTGCATTATAGTTTGTGAAAAGTACAAGATCAGATCATGTTAACATTTTTTATATTTAATTTTGAATTCAGGTCATCAATTTTATCAAGTTTTTTGACTATTGAGAGGAGATTTCTTAAGAAATTTACTTTTCTGGCTGAAAAGGTCTGTTCCTGTTGTATACCTTATTATTTTTAATACTATTTTACCCAACAAACAGAAAGCTTTTCCATTTTATTCTGTCATAACCAAGTGCAGTTGCACTAATCATGAAATCTGCAGCCAGTCTTCCGGTCTTTTTGATTTTTATCACTGGCATGGCAGTGGTAGTTTAAGTTCATGTGTTTTGCATCAATACTATTATGCCTTTGTTTTAAATTTTAAATTTTATTCATACACTTTTTTCAATTTGAAAAGAAATTATAATTTAAAAAAATCAATCTTTCCATTTCATTATTATTATTTACATATGTATCTATGGAACATGCTGTTTCACAACATTTTAAAACATATTACAAAGTTACATTTATGCATCAAAGAACAATTGAACTGTAGTAATTTGTTGACACCAACTAGACTGCCGATAAGTTTATTTATAACGTTAGAAGCAATGCATGCATTGAACATGGCCACTACAATTCACAGCAATGCTATCTAACAAAATTCAAGTGAAATGTAATCCAACAAAAATAGCAACATTGTGTGTGATGCAAAAATATTATACAATGATGCAATGTTTAACTTTAATTACAATTAATTAAATTACATTAAATTTTTAGTTCCTTAGCTCCACTAGTCACATTTAAGGTGCTTAGTGGCCACATGTGGCTAGTGGCTACTGTATTGGTCAGGTCAGTTCTGGATGGTCCTACTATATTCTACAAACTTGGTGATGTCAGTGCAATACAAAACCTGCTAAAATGTCAGAGGTACCCAAATGTATTTGTTGAACATTTAGGTTCAATTCAACTCTTGTTGCTACTCTCAGATTAGAAGAAACAATAAAGTTCATGGTTTGCTGCAAATCTTCTGAAAGACAAATGAAATGTAACATTTTATGACATGAAATATTTTAATTATTTTTTCCCACACCTTGTTTCTTCTGCCTTTGCTTGCCATTCTGTTACTTTCACATCGTTCGTGTTAATTTTATACATTCTGAAATCCATCTTACTCTTCACTGTTTTCTTTTTGCTTTCTCCTCTCAAATTTTAATTGAATTTCTTTTTTTCACTTCTTATGTGTCATCTCCCTTCCTTGTTTTCCTTCTTCCTTAGTTTGTTTGGAAACTGCAAATATGGGGGGATTAGAATGACATCCGTTTAAGTGGAGCATATTGCATAGAATGTCTCACCCATAGTGATCAAAAAGTATTATGACATTCATCTGCAGGAAGCTCTTAACATCCATCAACAGACTTTTCTGGCCTCCTTTGTTGTTGAAATGTGAATTCTGAATAAGGACATCACAGAAGACTATAAGGTCAAAAGTGAAATGTATTACTTTCCAGATGAAACACTGTAATGTGTGTGCTGATTATAATTAGCATTCTAAATAAGGGTGTTTCAGAGTGCCACAAAAATATGTTCTTTTATGCTCTTTCAAAATCTTTCATCAGATTTGTGGGGTGGAAATGCTAAAAGCAATTAAGGCCTTTGCCTTCTTTTCTATAGATATAATGTAGATGATTCTCTGTTTGTTAAAATATCTCAAAGTAAAGTGGTCTTTTAATTGCACATTACTGTAGACATTTTTGCTATATTCAATTTAAGACATGTCAAATAATTCTCTATGGAAAATAACAAATAAAAATCACATCATAACTACCAATTCTTTATCAACTTCTTCTTTCTTCATCTGTTATGTTAAATATGATAGGAGAAGAGATACTCAGTTATTTCTGTTAAAAATCATAAACTGTTTTTATCTGTAAAAGAGAAATGGGCAGGGAGGCAGAGGAAAGAACAAAAACCTAGAATCAAATGTATCAGCTGGAATGTACAGTAGTGATTGCATTTCCATATGATAGTCCAATCAGGTTTCTCATTTACAGGTATTTCATAAGAGAAGTGAGATATCCTAAAACCTGGTGATTGAGTCTTCTGTCCTTTTAGGTTCATTATCTTACCGTAAGAGCTCATTTATCACATCTCATCCCTGGCACCCACACTGCATGGGGAGTGGGCATCTTTATTTCAGGAATACTCAGCTGGGGCAGGCAAACAACAGCTTTATGGCCAAATTGGGCACTTAATCTTTGTATGCTCCACCCCAGCTAAGAAAAAAATTTAAAATATTTAGAGTTGTCTAAAAAAAATTATTTGGGGCAGAGACCACAAGTGGACTGCAAAGCCTAAATTATTTACAATCTCTCTACAGGAAAAAAAATAAAAAAGCCAATCCCTGATTTATGAGGAAAAAATATCCTTCTAAATTGACAATATTATTCGATGTCTCATGCAGTACTTGATCATGACTTTCTAAATAAATTTAATAAAAAATCTGTTACATTTTTTCCCCATTTATTTTCTGAAACTCACCAACTTGTGTGTACATACATAGTGTGGTCACTTTGTTATTACTCAGTTTTTCAGGGAGTTCATACTCTTTACTCCATGGAAATCGATTCCAGCCAATATTCCAGTGAATTTCATGTTTACTAAACCTAACTAAAATAATACACATTTGCTCACACAGCATCTCAGTTTGTATAAAGTTCCTTAAAATATAATTGCACAGATAGCTATTAAAGAATCTCTATTTGGCCACTTTGCTATTAGTATTTAAAATATTGCTTTCATTTGTGAATTATCACCTTAGATAACTCTAGTCATCTAGGAGGTGACTATTTTTAACTCCTTAATCAAAATGTGGATAATCTCTGATTCTTTAAAGAAACCAAATTGGTTCTTGAAGTGTTAATTTACTGTCTGAATGTAACATGATCCATTATTTTCTTATCACTGAACTGCATTACCATCTGATCTTTAAGAAAGTCACATTATATGAAATGACAGACTTGACCTCAAAACCTCTTTTCTGTTGTGCATGTCACAGTGTTCTTAAACTAGAAGGACATTTCATGTTTAATATATATCATTTTCAACATTAAGACTAAGAATTTGCAATGATTGAATTTGTTTTCTGTGCATCAAATATTGAAGTTCTACCTATACAGAGGTCCTGTTTTAATAATAATATAAAATGCAGCCTTATTATTTCTTTCACATAGTTAAGAGTGTTACAGACCAACTTTCTTTCTTTCAAATACCTGTAACCTATTTCAATCCTGTTTTCACTGTATCTAAGCATCGTAAAGATTCCAAATCACCACATGTTTATTTTCTTTCATTTTAGTCGGGTTATTTGAGGATTAAACAACCTGAAGACGCAGCACTAATTACCTCAAATGATCATGCCTAGAATGCGGTCTATTAGAAATAAGGAGATCATTTCTATAATCCTTCAAGTGCAAACAAAAACACTGTTAAAATTTAAATTTCAAAATTTCAAATACCACAGTTCTGTAGGGGTCCTAGGATACCTTTTCCATAAGATGATTATTCTTTCCTATTAAAAAGTGAAAGCTACTGAAATCCCTGGGAGCAAATTAGGACTTCAGCACCCCCCAAAGATTTCTGTAAAGCTAGCTCAGTGGAGGTAATTCTATAAGATCTTGTCAACAATGTCAATCTTTCTTCTTCTCTACTCAGATTGACGTTTCCCTAGTCCTAGAGAGGAATATAAAAACTCCATTTCAATTCCTTTACGTTTTCAAAATGAATTCCCTGAAGGTCTCTGATTTTTCATTCATTATTTTTAATGTGACCACTTAATGGATGTTTGCTATTTGTCAGAATCCTCCTCCACACAATAACCCTATATGAGATGATTATTGATATTTTTATTTTAGAAAGTAGAAAACTAAGGCTTGAAATGATAACCTAAAATTATACAACTAGCATGCTATAGAATTGATGTTTTATTCCAAATGCTGCCAACTTAAGCAGCCATGAAATTGTTCACTACTTTACATTAAAATTCATTCATAGGCATGATACTTGGGAAAAGAGATCACATATTTAATATTCTTGTGTCAGTTTGGGTCTTTTAAGGAGCCAACACCAGATGGATTAAATATGGAAAAGATTAATTGGGTGAAGTGCCTGTGAAGAATAAGGGGGAAGAAGCCAGGTGAGTTTTCTGGTATGATGCAAGTCTGACATCTTTGAAGAAGGAAGGGAAAGAAGGCAGACTGGGTATTAAGTTTTGGACTACAGTATAGTACCAAGAGAGGTTCACAGAAGCAGGCAAATAAGTGTGTGCTTGAGCCAAAGCTGCCTCATTTGGGGAGAGTGGGCCCACCACACTTAGTCCCCGGCTGAGAGCACCTTGACGGAACAGTCTGAGCTTGAAAATAGTCAGGATGTCAATTACATTGACTGCAGCAAGAGACCTACCTGGTGCATTTTGATGGTTGCCAAAATCTTCAAAGAATGAAAGATGGTATTTTTCAAATAAAACTTCAGGACAATGTGATATCTGTAAACAGGTGTGTGAATCATGCTCTATCCATTTCCTTACCTGGTGCACACAGATGCGTGGGTGGCAGGGTAGGAGGCAAAGAATGGAGTGCAGGAGGGGAATGCTGATGCAGGGGTCTCAGAAGACAGGCTTCAAAAGCCCATGTCTCGTTCAGCTCTGCAGGCACTAGTTCTGGTCAAATTCAAGGAAGAAGGAGTAACTGAAAGGGAGATCTTAGTTCAGGGAGTCCAAAATGTTTTCTTAAACCACAAGAGGGCCAAGTCAGAAACAAGTTGCAAAACACAGAGATTGAAATGAGATGATTCTCAGACCCAAGAGCAATGGGTCCATGGGGCAACTGGGACAACACTGGTGAGCTTGGGATGGTTGGGCATAAAGAACTCCAGTTTTTGCAAGTCAATTGCATGTTAAGGGGCAAGGACATAATGAAAAGAGAAAATGGAAGACTCTATTTAAATTCAGATTTGTTCTGGAAGAATCTGATGCATGGTATATATAACACCTTCAATGTTTGTGACTCACACTAACTCTTGATAAATGTTGAACATTTGAGGTTACTTCCAACATGTTTAATAATATCGAAATATGAGTTCATGGTGTAAATATACACATACATACAGACTTACATATATATATATATATATATATATATATATATATATATATATATATATATATATAGAAGGACTAACTTCTCCCCTGAAATTCTATCCCTTCCATCTCAGCTTTGTGTCTTCCTAAGGTCACTCATCTTTGCAAGACTTTCCACCCCCCAATCTAATGCTTTACCAATTATTCGTTGACAGGGATTTACTATCACCTGTGGTCAGAGGAGATGCACAGTACTTCTTGTTGCTATTCCTCCCAGGGAACCAACCACATTCTGTTAGGCTATTTCTGGAGTCTCAAAACATTCTTTTAAGATCCAAAGGGAAGACTCTCAAATGAGCAAATGATCTGTGTTTCGCATCCAGCGTGAATCATGTGAGATTAAGTTGTGACCCTAGAAACCGCTGCTGATTTGTGCTATGATCTTGCCTTCAATCTTTTAAGGAAAAAAATAAGTTAACTTGCAAATGCAGTTTTAAACCACTTATGGTTAAACAAAAGTAAACACACAAAAATTCCATAT
This sequence comes from Camelus ferus, assembly GCF_009834535.1. Lineage (NCBI taxonomy): Eukaryota > Metazoa > Chordata > Mammalia > Artiodactyla > Camelidae > Camelus > Camelus ferus. Next base: position 22,572,007 of record NC_045697.1, read on the forward strand.
TAAAACTTCAACAATTCAGATAAGGAAATGCTGCTGGTACAGATACAAGCTTTATCTGATTGTTGACCTGGTTTCTCAGCTTCAAAGTCACTCAGTCTGCTTATTTGTCTCTGAAGCGTTTTTGATGTACGCCACTTTACAACTGCAGACAGCATTTGCATTCCCCCAAGTCCCGAGTACAGTTGGGCTGATCTTTTTACCTTCACAGTTGTTTTCTTCCCTTAAACAATCGTCTAAATGTCAGGCATCATAGAAGCGTTTTCAAAAAAGGAAAATCACAAGTCCTCAGTCCTAGAGCAAAGATATTAAAAGGCTTCAGGATGTGATTTATCTTAATTACCTCCTAGGTTCCTTTCCATTTCTAACGGCTGCCTATAGTTTAAAAGCGTCAGGAGGTATTTTAAGCCTTTTTCTCTTTTTATAGACTTCCTCCTTCCCAACCCTAACTATTCGGCAAGTTAGCGGACCAGGGCTTCCCTCTTACCCCAAAATCTCCTCTTCTAAATTTCCATGTGGAAAAAAAGTAAAAAAAAAAAAAAAAAAAAAATCAGGCTTAAAAATACTTATTTCTTAAATGCGACTTTTCTATAGCAACAACGGCGTCTGCCGTTTCTTTCACACCGTAAATCAAATTTAACTGTGTGCAAGGAGACCAAATGACATTGAAAATTAGAGTTTTTGCAGCATTTGAGTAACCTCCAAAAGTTCCCTGCCACTAAACATAAAGTCAGGGATGTTTCATTGACTGATCTCAATTCCACTTCTGCATCGGAGTATCGTATAAACAATCAGTTCTCTAAGACATATTGCTTGTATAGACATGATCCTAAGATTTAATTTTAGTCTGAAATCTGCATTATTGTGAGTGCTTCATTGGTTCAATCCCCATGTACCCTTTTTCCTCTATTAGCTGTTCATTTTCCCCAGTTGCATAATGTTTAAAATATATACGTTTTTATTAATCAACTTAGTCCATAAGGCATTCTACCTTAATTTTTTTCTCTCTCAAGGATCAGCAGGTGTAAGTTAAACTTCAATATCCTAGTATCAAGGTGTATTATTCCAAAGAATGTATTGTGTTGTTATAAAGGAACATACCCTTCAAAATTTTAATGCTGACTTCCACAGGACAGACAGGACACAGCTGCATTAACCAGTCAATTGAGAATAAATATGTCACCCTGTTTTGCACATAGTATGTGGTTTTCAGTCAGTCCCACACTCATCTGCCAAAACTTATGACTCTGAATTATGTTAACGGTTTTGGTTTAGGTCAGTGCACACAATTTAAACACCTACACAATAGCTCGGACTTCCATTCCTCAGTTGAAAGTCCTTCTTCAGCAGGATAGACACATTCAGAAAGCTGAAGAAGAGTGGCCAGTCTTTCTTAGTTATTTTCATTTGAGCTCACATACTGTCTGACCCATTTTACCCATGTTGCTGAAACATGAGACAGCCTTTTAAAGCTTGAAAGAGCACTTACAGAATACACAGTGTACACATACACACACACACACATACACACACACATATACACACATACACACACACACATACACACACACATACACACACACATACATACACACACATACACACACATACACACACATACACACACACATACACACACACATACACACACATACACACACACATACACACACATACACACACACATACACACACACATACACACACATACACACACATACACACACACATACACACACATACACACACACACATACACACATACACACACATAAAATGGACAAATGACTAAAGGGCCAGGTATCTTTTTTTTCTTTCTTTCTTTTTTTTTTTTTTTGGTGCTAATTTCTGAAGTAGAGTCACACACGCGTAAAAACTATTGGCGATCCTAAAAATACCAAGGACTCCTTAGCTATAAAAGATAATATATGGTGTGTGGAATGCACTGAGTCGATTCATTGTTTTCCAGGGGAACATTCCTATTTTGACCCCTGCATAAATCAGCTAATGTCCTAAAAGCTAAAATTGCATTGTCCTTTCATTCACCTAAGTATAAATGCAATTACTGGAGAAATGATCAGATTCAATATTCCTTCAGTGTAGGGACTTCTATCGGTTGAGGCTAAGTGAATAAATGTATTTACATACTTTTCAAATAAACTTAATTATTAAGTTTTTAAGCAAGGATTCAAAAATTTGCTACTTTTCTGGGGAAATCCCCACCTTACCTTTTTATGTTCATAGAAGGTATTTTTATTTATAGTCCTACATGTTATTATTTTAACCGATTCAGGGAAAAAAATTCTTGTATTTTTGCCCCCACAAATCATGTAGAGTGAGTGACTCACAATAGGTTCGATAAGATTTTACATTTAAAAAGGAATCATTATGTCATTTTAAGCTCCAACGTGTAAAGAACTGGGAAGTTGTCATTCTTATCCTTACAATGGCAATGAAAGCCCTGGACAGATAATCAATGCTTTTCCTCGTACCAATTAGAGAACTGAGGTTGCAGGGCAAACTGCCACCTTGAAATCTGGAGACACAGACCCATCCACCGAGGGACAGATGGAATCTGCAAACCTAGATTAAAAGTCACCGGAGACCTAACCCGACAGAAACACTTAAAGGGAACTACTGCCTAATGGCTGGAGGCTGAGCGGGGACTGGCTTGAGAATGAGAACCAGCTGGGAGCTGCAGTCTTACTGTGTTTTACTTCTGGGAACCACTTCAGATTCTTATAACGAATATCTGAGAAAGATTAGCTCACGACTCTGGCAGAGGGAAGGGGAAGTGTGGTCATTGTGAAATACACCCACACTTTCTCAACAATACACAGATCTTCTTCAAGGGAGAGGACTTTGCCTGAGCCTTATCCTAACTGCTGGAAGGGACCTCCGCTCACTTAGTCACCTCCAGCCATCCTGTCTCACCTGAAAAGGAAAAGATAAAATAAAATAAAATGATAAACCCGAGTCAGCAGGGGTCAGGGCTTCAAGGAATTAGATTGGGAATACTTAGCAGTTCTGCACCCAGGCAAGAGAACAGGGGACAGGAGGAAAAAGCTACACTACAGGAGAAACACTTGTAGAGGGCACAGCCCAAGGACACTGGCCGCTTAAAAGGCTGCGATTTTATCAGATGACTGAATGCAGCCCCTCCCCCATACCTTTCTGCCACATCAACAGGGCTTCACGGTAATAACAGTGGGTTATACCTGAAAGGGCAGCAAAATACAGACTCCCTCTGAGGAAGAGTGCTTAGGGAAACCAAAAAAGTCAGCTGAATCAACAGAAACGAGAACATTAAAGGATAATGAATCCTTTTGGCACCTACAGCTACAGCAAACATCAAACACACCCCAACTCCTAGCCAGATTAACAGGAACTCTCATAATAAAGACCTAAATACCTTTGTTCCCATTACCTAATAAATTATTTTGCTCAGCTTTGAGCAAAATAATTATGAGGCATGACAAAGGCAATGAAAAACAAAGTTTGAAAAGAAAAGGAATCATCATAACCAAACCCAGATATGACACATGGTGGAATTATAGCACAGCAAGTTTAAAAGAACAATGATTAATATGTTAAGGGCACTACTGGAAAAAGGAAACAGCATGCATGAATAGATAAGTATTATACGCAGGGCTATGGTAAGTCGAAGAAAGAATTAAAAGAAAATGTGAAAAATCAAAAACTGTAAGAAAAATGAAGAATATCTTTGACAGACCCATCGGTAGACATGGCATGACTAGGAAAGAAACAGTAAGCTTGACGACAGGTTAATGGAAAGGGAACGAAAAAAGAATTAAGTGACTAGAGCTGTGAGAAAGTGTCAAGATGAAAAAAGTGCACAAAATTGGAAAAGCAAAAGCAGAAGGGAGAACACATTGAAGTAATAGTGGCAGAGAATTTTCCAAAGTGAATGATAGACACCAAACCACAGATTCAGGAACCTAGAAGTGTGGCAAGCTGGAAAAACACTGAAACGGCAAAAACAGATCTAGGCATATCTTATTCTAACTGCAGAAAACTGAAAATAGAGAAAACCTTGAAAGGAACCAGAGGAGAAAACAGTTTACCTAGAGAAGAGCAAGGCTAAGGATTAGAGCTGATTTCTTGTCAGATACCATGCAAGCCAGAGAATATAGTGATGTCTTTCAATTTTGGTGGGGGAGGGGGGGAACCCAACTCCACCAAACATGAATTCTATAGCCAGTAAAATTCTATTTCAGAAGTAGAGAAATAAAACCTCTATGATATATGCCCAGGAGTGGGATTCCTGGGTCATATGGTAAGTCTATTCCTAGTCTTTTGAGGAATCTCCATACTGTTTTCCACAGTGGCTGCACCAAACTGCATTCCCACCAACAACATAACGCCATTTGCAGCAACATGGATGCTCCTGGAGAATGTCATTCTAAGTGAAGTAAGCCAGAAAGAGAAAGAAAAATGCCATATGAGATCACTCATACGTGGAATCTAAAAAAATAAATAAATAAACAAAGCATAAATACAAAACAGAAATAGACTCATCGACATAGAATACAAACTTGTGGTTGCCAAGTGGGTGGAGGGTGGGAAGGGACAGACTGGGATTTCAAAATTGTAGAATAGATAAACAAGATTATACTGTATAGCACAGGGAAATATATACAAGATCTTATGGTAGCTCACAGATAAAAAAATGTGACAATATATGTATATTCACGTATAACTGAAAAATTGTGCTCTACACTGGAATTTGACACAACATTGTAAAATGATTATAAATCAATAAAAAAAAGTTAAAAACAAACAAACAAAACCTCTACAAAAAAGACAAAAACGAAATAAAGGCTTAGGGAATTCACTGCCAGCAGACCTGCCTCCAAGAAGGTTAAAAGAAGGTCTTCAAGCAGAGTGAGCAAAAAGTGGTCAGAAATTTGGATCTACATAAAGGATGAGCATCAAAGAAGGAGTAAATGAAGCTAAAATAAAGTGTAATTTCCTCTCTTAACTGACGTAAAAATAACTGTTTATTTAAAGCAATAATAGTAATAGTAGCAATGTACTAGTTGATTACAACATATGAAGTGAAACGAAAGACGCCAATGTTACAAGGGATAAGAGGGAGGAAGTAGGGAAACTGTTATGAAGTACCTGCCTTACTTGTGAGTGGTTGAGTGCTACTTGAAGGTGAATTTAGATTCATCAAAAAAGTATACTGTAAATTCTAGAGAAAGTACTAAAAGTTTTTTTAAAGTATGAGAAAGGATAAAATGAGAGGTTCTAAAATCAACCATTCCAAAGTAGCAATGAGCCAACCTCACCTGGCTCTTAGTTTCTAATAACATTCTTCAGGTGAAGGAGCTGGGAAGCCTTGAAGAAAAGACTGATTGCAGGGCTGGGGCAGGGAATACACAAGACGAGCCTGGAGTGCCCTGCAACTCAGGAAAGTAAGAAAGTGCTCAAACACACACACATGAACTTGTGGGAATTATGGCTGTGGAGTGGTGTGGGAGGGCATCAGCGGGCTCCTGGAGCAGACTGACTGGAGGAGCCTCCAGTGGTCAAAACTGGAAAACTTTGCACCACAAAATGAAGTAGTATTGGATTATGACCCAAAGTATAAAATAAATATCCATGATATGAATAAACGGTTGAGTAAATAAATAAATCAGAGAGAACAGACAAATCTCTTGTGGCAGAATTCCAGATAACTTAAGCAGATCCTTCACCCTCAAGAAAATGGAATCTGATTCCCCACTCCTCAGGTGCAGATTGCTCCCACTGACTTCCTTTCACATCATACGGTAAGTAAAGCGGGGAGGGGAGAAGTAGGAAGACATTAAAGTCTCCCTTCACATACTCAACAAATTCAAGCAGAGTTTATCCCAAAGTCTTCTCATTTGAACTGATTATAAAATATATTTAAATAGGTCATTTTGCCCTTCAGATTAATTTTCAATGTTTCTTGCATTGTTAGCAGGCTTGAAAAATGTCTGTTAAAACGGCCAGATTAAGGTTAATTCCTGATAGCTGAAAAAGAATCTGTTGCATCCTTAAAAAATCTCTAGTTTCAAAAATGCCATACTGACAGATCTCTTCAGATGCCGGGGGTAAGGATGAAGAATCATATCCAGTTTTTAAAAAATGTATTTATTGCTAGGATCACATATGAGAGATTCTGGGGTTTTGTTCATTTTATTTGGTTTGTTTTAATATGAATTATTCTTGACAGAAGAGTTGGGAGTGCTTAACACATAATCAGATATTTAATCCTTTGTTTATTATATGTCTGCTACTAATTTGTCTTTCACCCTTATTTATTTTTAACTAAAATTTTTTATTAATAAAATAATAATAGAAAGTAAACATAAAAAGTTAAAAATTAAGTTGTTTTTCTAACTCATTTCTAATGAGACTGTAGACACATGGTCTAATCATGTAAATACACTTCCAGTTTTGCAACATGTTACCCAATTCTTGTGGGAATTAAACAAAGTAATGTTTAGAAAAATAGTTTATAAACACTAGAAATCTATTTTTTAAAAAAACTAGAAGTTACTATTAATTTTATTATGATGACAATATTTTATCAAGTGCTGTCAATGCCCCCACAGTGTAAAAATTTTCTTAAAGTGCTCACGAATATAAAGTCCAAAAGTGGTGGCCCTCATGGTACATCAGGCTTATATATGTATTTTTATAGACACTTAATATGTGTGTTTGTTTTAGTTGCTGACATTGAGAAATCAGAATGTTTTGCATAAAAATATGGATTTCTGGCTTCTTTGGAAGGAAAAACATCCTGGCCAACAGCACTCTCTCTCTGAAACAGCGTGGTGGAGCTTCCTGGTTTTATGCCCGTTTCGTAAGGCCGCTTGGGCCATGTGGAAACCAGCTCCTAGAGGATTCTGTGAACTTTATGGCCACATCAACAGTTTGTACATATTTAAGGGGAAAAAAGTCCATAGATTTCATGCCCATAGCTTTAGAGAAAAACAGCATCACTCTACATCTCTTGCTCAAGTTAAATATCTAACATACTTGCATAGACATTTTCTCTCCTCCTTCTATTCTTTCATTCTTATAGCTCTTGATTCCAGAGAATTGTATTTTCAACAAATAGAGAAGTATTTATAAGGTTTGACTCACAAAATTGTTACTCTGCCCTTAATTTTTCTCCTGCCACACAGGAAAAATAATTTAACGTAGTATTTCATGAGTTTTTCTACCGAGACTTTGTTTCTCCTCTGTTTGAACTACAGCTACATATCATTGCTTTTATACCAGAGCATCGCTTGGTTTTAAGACTGTTCTGGAATCACAGATTTCCCTCACTTTGTCACGTGTGATGTTAAATGCTAACGTGAATTAGTGAAGTAGCAAAAGTAGACACAGACATAACTGATTCCTTAGTCCACAGGTCTAAATACATAGTTTTAAAACATTTAGTTAAAAACAAAAATACAGTTATCAGATAAGGTCTCATCCATCAATCCATATTTAACTCTTTTACTTCTCTTTATTGACTAGCTTTTCCTCGTATTTCATTTACACGGTTTGAAGTTGGAGTATCAGTCCCAGCACTTGTATTTGCCTCATAAAGAAGACAGAGATGTTTTTCTATGTCAGTAGGCTTGTCCTAATTTAACAAACTGTCACTGAGAATTTGACAAAAATAGTTCTTATTCCTCACGAAAATTTTGGACTCATATTGAATAAATCCATTGACTTAACGTTCCAACTGGCATTGGAATTACTATTTTTAATTTGATCAGAAATCCAGTGGAGACATTTCCAAAGTAGATGTACCCAAATTTAGTGTAAAATTGCTCCAAATCAACTCTTTAGAATAAGCTATTCAGTTGCAATGATTTAACATTTATAATAAGACAATATTATAATTAGTGTCTTCCAATAATCTCAAACTTTAAAAAAATAACTGGCCTGTGGAAAACAATATCTGAAAGAACTCATACTTAAGTCTATTTTAAAAGCAGGCTGTAAGATTAGATCACAAAATGGCAATCACTTAATCTCTTTCCCCCCATAGTGTCCCTTTCACTAAATGGCTCAAGCAAATTCTACAGAGCAGTAGAATTTGAGGAGTTTGAATTAAAAAAGCATTGAGCTAAATAATAGTGGGGATTTGGGGGAAAAATAATTATTTTATTAATTAATATGTAATAAATATATTATTAATTTTAATGTTGCTTATTTAAATTTATGAGCAGTTTGAGAAAAATTTTACACTATGGGGTATTAACAGCACTTGGTAAAATATTGTCATCATAATAAAATTAATAGTAATTTCTAGTTTTTAAAAAATAGATTTCTAGTATTTATAAACTATTTTTCTAAACTTTACTTCATTTAATTCCCACAAGAATTGGGTAACATGTTGCAAAACTGGAAATGTATTTAAGTGATTAGACCATGTGTCTAATGTCTCATTAGAAATGAGTTAGAAAAACAACTTAATTTTTAACTTTTTATGTTTACTTTCCTTTAAACAGTTATTTATTGATTACCTGTCATTTGCCAAACCATTTTCCTGAGTTCTGAGAGGTAGAAAAATCAATTAGGACATGACTTTGCCCTCAGTGAGCTCAAAACTTCATAGGAGAGACTGATTTTTTCCAACTATAACACAATTGAGAATAGGATATGTGCTGTAATAATGTTATGTGCAAAGAAAAGTGTGCTGGAAACCAGCTCTTGGGGGGCAAAGGGCAGAGGGAGAGCCTTGATTTGCCAGTTTTTATGGTGTAAATATTTCTATCATGGCTGACTAAAACTCCTAGCAGTTTATAAATTGGCTTGAAAAATTCTTGAATATTTAATAATCAGTTCTCACAAGGGGGTATAAGCTGGCTTCAATTCACCACTGAAAGTATGACAGAATCATAAAGGAGGCAGCAATGAATACTGCCTAGAATGAGATTCAGAAAGGATTCAGATCAGAGTGAATTTGAGCTAAACCTTGAGGATGAGCAAGATTGTAGGGCAGAGAACAGGGAAGAAGAATGGTCCATGCAGAGGGAATGTTAGCTTCAAATTAAAGAATGCCGAGAATTCAAGATGTGTATTGACTTGTGCTGTTACCAAGTCCAAGCTCATACTGCTTGCCGCATGACAGGCCAATAAACTGAGACAAGTTGTTGGGACAAGGAGTATCAACTGCATTCAGAAAGCCTGCAGGTTGAGAAGATGGTGGAATGATGTCCCAAAGAACCATCTTGCCTTAGTTAGATTTCAGGCCTCCTTAAACTAAAAGGGGAAGGAGTGAAGTCAAACATTTCCTGGTTCTGATCAGCCTCTGGAAGGGATGTGTTAATTTCCTTCTTCCTGTAGTCATTCTCAGGTGGGCCGGGGTCAGATGTTTCCTGTGAGCTAAACAAGAGTATTTTAGCGTAACGCTCATTCCCTGGGAGGCAGAGTTCCCAGAGATGGGCCATTATGTATAACTTAAGCTTATAGGCCACACCCCTTTAGTGATTAACTTGTAGCAAAAGCAATAGAACACAAAGGCCTAAAGTAAAAGAAACAGATCCAGTATGAAGTCAGATTTGTTCTTCCCTATTACACCGTGAGCAGAGCTGAGGTTTGGGGTTCCGGAAGCTGAGTGTTAGACTGGACTCAGATTGGTAAGACCCTTGAATGTTGCACAAGGAGTTGTGATTTCTTTATGTGGAAATTGGGAATCTCTGGAGGGGCTCACAAAACAATTGTAACTATTTGACAAAAGACCACAAGGAATAAAATACACGATGTGAGATTTAGATGGAGAATGCAATCATTTCTCTAAAAAGGCACATTCCAGTGGGGAGTTAGGCAATGAATCCAACATTTTACCCATTGGAAATGTTTTTAAAAATAATTTTTCTTGTAATAAAATATTTTAGACAGAATCACCTAAGGAATATCTCAGTGGGTTTTCTATTAGAACAGTTATCCACATAGGTGACTTTTACTACTTCAAATTGTATCATATTTCTAAATAATAAACAGATGTTAAGTTAAATATCTCCATTAACTTGGTGAAGTCAGTCTGAAGGAGGAATAGTAAAATGACCGCACTTAGGCTAACAGATTCCTTCCTTTATGCTTGCCCTTGGAAAGGTCAACAAACCTGATTCCTACCCACAGCTCCAGGCCCCTTGTTGAAACTAAAGCTATTGATCTTACTGTGTCTACTTTATTCCAGTAATCAAAAGCTATAATCATGCTTGGTCTCCAAGTCGATCTCCAGGGAGAAGGTCACAGAACTGTAACCTTACAAAACAGGCTAAATACCAAGACCACACCTTACAAGAGAAAGAGATGGAAAAAGTGACAACTGCTAGTTTCTATAGAATTGATCACCTGGAGGCATCATGACACAACTCAAGTCTTATGAATCTGTTGATTGTTTATTGTTGGAGCTGTATAACCACCCCAGCCCATCCCCAAGGTGGGTTCACAGTTTTGAAGGCACTAGCCTTTGTGAACCCTTTGCCTGGCAAAGTAATAAAGCTGTCTCTTTTCTTCTAAGCTCCAAGACCCTTTCTCTAAATTATTTGGTTCCTCAGGGATTGGGCCAATCTTTAGGTAAGTCTGCTTTGCTTGATCTTCCCTATATTACATTAAAAAAAAAAAAAGCATGTGGGGCAAAGATTACCAGTATCTGAATCTGATGCATTAGTCCTTCCTGAGGCAAAGCTGTAAAGAGGGAGAGGAAATATTAAAATCTGGAGTCAAGCGAATTTTTTGGCTGGTTTCATGTTTAAACATACATTAAAAGTTTCAAACTTAGTGAATTTTTCCATCTGGACAAAGAACAAACTTGTAACTCATTATAACAAAACCATTTGCATTTTAATAACAATTTCATCGGTCAAATTTTTTTTTCTTATTATATTAAACTGTTGATGGGAAATAAATACAGACTGCCCTGAAGGCTTATAAATAAAACTTCAATGTAAGAAAATATTATATTCTTGACAAAGTTTAAATTGTTATTAAAGAGTTTATAATGCAGGGTCAGGAATTCTGAATTTTGTCCCCTGGGCAAATAATCTTTTCTCTGGCTGAGTGTTTTGTGGACTCTCAGTAACAATGTCACACCTGGTTTCATCTAAACAAAATTCTGTGAAGTTGATTTTTTTCAATGGAATCAAGCTCCACAAGAAAAGGTAAAATTAGAATCAAACAAAGGCCATTTGACTGTTAAGGGTTATTTCCCTTTCAGTTCTATGGTCTCTCCAGATACTGTCTATTTTCCCAATGACCCAACTTATCTCCCTCCTAGTCCTGCTGGTTGGTTAACCTAAGACTTACAATCCACTTCTGAAGTCTACTTCCAACATTTTTGGAGCATTTTCATCTTCTATGTTTTATTTATGCTTTTGTCTTGTCCATTTGAAACTAGTTTGGAGTTTAATTGCCATAATTGCAAGGACAGCAATGTTGCTAAAATTGCTTTAGGATAAATGCAGTTATGGAATTACATGTACATTTCCCATAGAAGCAACAGTAACAGCTCACTTATTAAGTTATACTTCAGTTCCTTTAAATTCCAAAAATCACAAATGCATTTTAAGCTTACTGAAACTTATAAAATGAATGACTGGTAGGTTCTACAAGCCAATATGATAATGTCTCAAATCAATGTATCTTAGGCAGAGTTTGTAGTCATAACATTTCCTTAGCAAATTATTGATGAAATGTTTTCAATGTTGCCAAAATCTGAAACAAATTTAAAGACTTAATTATAAGATGATATACACAATTATCCATTTTGCCAATCTCTGCCTTTTAAATGTTTAGTCCATTTACATTACTGATAAATTATAATTTATGTCCTCCATTTTTCTGTTTGTTTTCTTATGTATCTTATATCCCATTGTTCTTCTGTTTCTTCATTATCAACATTTTTATGTCAGAGTGATTCTTTCCAGTGTACCATTTTAAAAGCCTCATAGGTTCTCTTCTATTATTTTTTTAAAAATTCTGTTTCTAGTAGTAGTCCTGGAGATTACAATTAACATCTTAATTTATACAGATTAATTCAGATTAATATTGTTTTGCCTCAATATAGTTTCATTCCCTTACACCACCTTTGTGCTATTATTGTTACATAAGTCACTTATATGTCATATGCCCATCAACAAAATTTTATAATTATTGTTTTATGCAGATATTTTAAATCTTTCCCTTGGACAGTAAACTTTAAGATTGGATGGTATCAAAATAATTAGAAATACTATTCTAGAATGGGGTTGCTGTTTGAGATGAGAGAAAGAGACAGAGACAGAGTGAGATACTGTGGCTATCCCAGGCCTGTGTGTATATTCTTTGGATTGAATTAAAAATGGAAAGATTTTATTCAAAAAACTTATATAGGGCTTTTTAATCACTCTCTTCATATTAGCTCACCCATGCTTGTATTTTCCATTTAGTTGCTGTTGTCACGATTTGAGTCCTACTAATATCTGTATCACTGTCGTTGAATGACTTATGATGCAGTTAATACAAAACTCCTTTAATACATAGATTAGGAAACAATGGGTATGGTAAAAAAAATCTTGACTTATGCATTAAGAGGAAAATTCTGGGACTTCCTCCATCTCTACTACAGTGTGTAGTGGGTATATCATTTAATGTTTCTTGGCCTCAGCTTTCTCAGTTATTAATGGTAAAGACCAGAGGTTGGACTAGAAGGTGGTTTGAGTTTGAGTTCTAAATTTCTGTAATTAAAGATATATGTTTTCTTTTCTCTAGAAGCCCTTTTCTTAGCTTTTAGCAGAAATGAGAAAAAAAAAATCTTTCCCAAATTGTCAAAACTATACTTTTAGGAGGAAACATAATTTCCTTTTCTCATATTTTTATTATATCTTACCTTACAGTATCCCATATTTATTTTATTTATGACTGCATGATAGCATCCGTTGTGGCTGAGAAGTACACCAAACCTCATGTATAGTGTGGTCATGCATTTTTAAACAAAGCATCTAGATATGTCCCCAGTAATCTGTAAATATATTTTCTATGCTTTATTTTAATTATAATCAATTTAGAATTGATTGTGGTCCCTTTTTCTCTCAAAAGTGGCTTTGGAATGCACTGGGTAAAGGAGATATTTTCCTAAACATGGTCATATTTTTATCAAATGAATATATCACTTAGACCTCTGCAAACCCCCAAATGTTTATATATTCTGCTTTTAGTTTCTCCTGATAATGTTGAGGTTGAGATGAACTGTAAAATCTGATGTTATTTCTAGGAAGGTCACCTTTAAAGAAGAATGTTCTTTGAGTATGTCTTTTTCATGTGTTATGTATTTGCTTGTTTCTTTTTTCATACTCAATTTTACTTACAAGTTTATTTTAGAAAAAGCATTCTTCATTTAGTTTAGTTTTCTTCCTCTCTTTTTTTGTTCTTTAAATTTTAAAAATGGAGAGATTGAGCGAGTTTAATATAGAAGTGTTATAAATTGTTGCTCTCCCTGAATTTCAGACCTGTAAAATGAGGAAATGTGAGGAGCAAGGACTACATTCTCTATAAAATCATATGCATCTCTAAAGGGCTTTGCTAACATTATAAAGGTTGAGAATAAGAGCCACAGAAAATTCTTCTATCAATTTAAAATAATGTACCAGATACCATTGTAAAGTGCTTTGCATATATGAATCCAGAAAACAACCCTATGATTTTTAAAATTTTCATAACAACCCAGTAAGGTAGATAAAATTATTATACTCATTCTACAAATGAGAAAACAGGGGCACACGGAGGTTAAATACTTTGCCTAAGATTACACAGTGGACTCATACTTACTGTGGAAGCACATAAACTATAACAATGGCAGAAACTAGGCAAGGAGACAAAATAGAGGCCATTGTCCTTCGTTGACTTGCATTGCTATGTTTCTTTCTTTTTTTTAATTTTCTTTTTTTTGAGGTATAATTAACATATAACATTATATTGGTTTTAAGTGTACAACATAATGATTCAATATTTGTATACAGTGTGACATGATCCCCTCAGTAAGTCAGGTTACCATCCGTCACCATGCATAGTTAACTTTCAGGATTGTTTCTTTCTTGCTGCTTTGGTTCTTCAGGAAAATTAACTTCCCATCCTATTTGAGTATAAAATCAGGCTGATCTCCACGCTCTGGCTGCAGTACCAGGATCTTGTCCCTGCGCTCCATCTTAGCTGATGTTTTAAAGCAAATATGTAAAGTGAAAAAATCTGACTCTGCACTCCCATCCATTTTCAACATTTTTAGTTTGCCAGTTCTCCATTCATTTGGGTATCACTGGAGGCATAAGTAAACTTACAGTATTTTGATGTATTCCACAAATTTTCACATGACTGAGTTCATTTGATACAAAAAATTCTCCCTTGTTTTCCTTCTACTAGTTCCATATAGTGCCTCATTTCTTCCTCTACATGTAGTACTTGCTGCCGAATTTAGGCAAATATCTACATATGGTTTCTATTGGGTGAGAAAAAGAAAAGTGTGAAAATGCTTCAGGCAAATAGTAGAATTAATTTGATAGGACAGGCAGACCAATTATCAGGGCATAATAATATATACACATACACTTTCTTTTTTCCCAGTGGGGAAAACCAAGGTAGCAAGTTGCAAGATAACTGGTCCTCAGGAAATCTTTGTCTATCAGAGTAAATGATGGAAGAAGAAACCATTGATGTCTTTATTGTTTAGTTGTTCCATGAAACAAAATCTGTAAACTGCTTTATTAACGTTTTCTTTGGTTAGTTTACACACGTACTTTTTGAGGTAAGGTAGTTTCCTAACTTCATTTAAAGATAGTAAATCAGACACAACTAAACCACAGTATCCCATTTTTTAAGAAGACCTAGAACACACTTCAATACACACACACACACACACACACATATGTATATATATACATTTTTTGTTATGACTCCTAGTTCACTCCAAAACCTTTTACTCTTTCTGAAATAGCATTGCAATTTGAGCCATGAGATGGAGGTTTGGTGGCTCTATTGTGAATGTTGTAACTATCCAATATTATTTGTACATATTTAGCCATTAATTAATTAGAAACATGCATTGAGTATACGTTTTATGTCAGGCATTGTCCTGGAACTCTATGATTAAAAAAAATCAGTCAAAGTCCCATCTTCATGGATCTTACATGAGGAAAACAAAGCAATGTTTTGGATAGATAAAATTTCAAATTAATTTAAGATTTCAACTGTGGTTAGTGCACTAAGGAAGACAGAAATCCAGTGCTATTAGAATCTACAAAATTTAACCTAGCCAGAGGTATCTGAGGAATCTGAAAGGGGATGGAAGGTAGGAGGGTGAAGGCAACAGTATGATCAAAGAGCCTACTTGAGAAGAGGAAAAATAAGCAGAGATTTGAATAAGAGTGGAGGAGAGCTGTGTGATTATCTGGGAATAGAGTATTTCTGATGGAAGAAGAAACAATCCCTTTGAAGTATCCTGGGTACTTGGCAGGACTGAGAAATAGAAGGAGGTCAGCGTGTGTGACAGAGAAGAGCATTGTGACAAAGACTCTCACTGATCAAACTCTAGCCGGATTCCTCTGAGCCATCTTCTTTACAGTCCTTAACCGTGACCTATAAAGACTGGAACAAATACCAACGTAGTTTCTGACAGCTCAAAGCCCCACCCCTAGGATGACCCTAGTCTCCCTGAGAAAACTCAAGGCTGCCAGAAGCATTTCCTGTTTGTCCTAGCCAACAGCTGATGACAGGTGGCAGAGTGGGAGCCTGACTTTGATAAGTGCCAGTGAGCAAACCCAGGTGGGTTTTATATGCACTCCCTTTCTCACTTTTGGTAATTTTTAACTTCCCTGATTCTACTCAAGTGTCACCATTGTCCCTCCCTACTCCCTCATTCTCCTCTTAAAATGCTCAGTCACCTCTGCACACATCTGAATGGGACTCACTCAGCTCTTTGTCTATTGTCAGTAGCTAACTGAATCAATCCGTTTTTACCACTTTAAAGATAAACTAATGTTTATTTTTGCTAGCAAGATGACGTAAGTCAGAGATGGTAGATGGGAGCCTGGTCACACTGAGCCTTGTAATTAATGATAAAAACTCAGGATTTTATTGGAGTAAGGTGGGAATCTATGAGAGGATTTGAGCTGAGAAGAGGAATAATAAGACATTTTCAAAGAAACACCTGCAGAAGGGCAAGGGAAAAGCGGGGAGGCCAGGTAGGAGGCTGTTTCAGTAGTCCCAGCAAGAGATGATGGTGGGTTGGTCTAAGCCAGGGGTGGTGAAAATGTGAAATGAAACATTTTGGATATATTTGAACACAGTGCTGATTGGATGTGCTAATGCACCATGGGAGTTAGATTTTTAATATGTAAGGATTATTTATACACATAAGGAAAAGTAAAATATGATTTTACATTCTGTTCAAATATCTGTGTCAAATTTATAAATGATAATGCTGTCTTTCCAAAACAACTATTCCGTGGAAGAAAAGATATCATTAACTAATTAGCAAAATCAAATATATGGTATACATTTCCCACTTGAATTTTTCCAGATCATTCAAAAGTGGTTAGTGATGAAGACAGATAAGTTCAGTGGACTAATTAGCAGATAAAGGAAGGACAATATCGTTGAGGGGTCTCTTATATAAGACGTCCTATTCTGTTCTCAAAGAAACACTTGCCATTTTCTCCCAGACATTAATAAAAATATAAATAGACAATTTGTTTCCAGAAAATACCTTTATATGAAAACAAATTCAACAAGCCAGTTGTATTATCAACTGGGATTTAAGTTTCTAGTTTGGAAGTTACAGCTATAGAAAGTAGACCAAATAAGTAGGGTGATGGGACTTTTTTAAGAGACATTTATACCAAAAATCTCTACTTTAATTATTTGTAGTAAGTGTCATAAGCTTCATCCTAAATTTTATTAAGTATCAAATGCTTATGATCCTTTTCCAGGCACTCTGAAAAATTATGCATTTTCTTTCATCGGTCCACCCATTCGGTACTATCCAATGACCATGAAGATTTGCTTAATGTATTTTTCATCTTTGCAGTGGAAAAGGCATATATCTGAAACTTAAATAGGAAGTGGTTTGAAATAGCATGCTCTATTTATATTTGAATAATTGAAAAACTATTATTTTTATAATGAAAAATACAGAAGGGAAATGTCAAAAATGTGTTTTAAATGCTTAATTGAAAGTCTAGGAATTCATACTAAGAAAGATTCTTCAAGGAAGTTAAAGTGCAGGAGTGTGTGATTTTTATGCTTATCCAAAAAGCAGAGACTTTTAAGGATTTGATTTACTTGACAGATAGACCTGAGTTGGAATCCTGCTTCTGTCATTTATAAGTTGGTCACATTAAGCATGACATGTAATTTCTCTGAACCTCGGTTTTCTCAGCTCTGAAATGAGGTTAATGATTTAATTGCATGAGATTCTTGTAAGAATTTAATGTGATAACACAATAGAGTGCTTTCCAAATTTCACTGAAATGGTATAACTCTGTAAATATGCAGATTTTTTTTGACTTAAGGCAGTTCACTGTCTAGTATGTTTAACAAGAAAATAAATAGATTAGTTTCTCTAACAGATGCATTACTGCAGCTAATCTGATTTTTGCTTACTTTAAAATCAGCCCTCCATCGCCTTTTCACGATAGATACAAAACTCAGTAAAAACAACATCAAGAAAAAGGTAAAAGCTACAAATTGATGTATACATGTACCCAAAGCTTATTCTTCTATTGGGTTTCAGGCCCTGGGCTTGTTGCTAGAGAGACAATATATAGAGATAAAATATACTTTCTCCGTAACTATTAAGAATAGTTTTGGAAGAACATTTGTGGCAGCACAGCGCTATTTCTTTGTATGACTTGTGCCCTTCTATATGTTTCTTTAAAGTGCTGTCCAGGAGCAGTAGGGAAAATTAACAGTATTTTGAAGGGCTTATCGGTATTCCTAAACCATATTTATCAGGTTTTTTCCTGTTGTTGAATTTTAAGGGTTCTTTGTATATTTTGGATAACAGTCCTCTATCATATGTGTCTTCTGTAAATATTTTTTCCAGTCTGTGGCTTATTGCCTCCTTTTTTGACATTATCTTACACAGAGCAGAAGTTGTTTTTTGGGTTTTTTAGTTTGTTTGTTTTTTGAACGAAGTCCAGCTCATCAGTTGTTACTCTCACGGACTATGCCATTGGTGTTATTCCCAAAATTCATCACCAGACCAAGTTAATGTAGATTTTCTCCTATGTTATATTCTAGGAGTCTTATTATTTTGAAATATACATTTAGGACTATGATCCACTTTGAATTAATTTTTGTGAAGGATATAAGGTCTGTGTCTAGATTTTGTTTTTTGCATGTGGATGTCCAGTTATTCCAGCACCATGTATTGAAGAGATTATCTTTAGTCCATTGTGTTATCTTTACTCCTTTGTCAAAGATCAGTTGATAATTTGTATGGATCTGTTTCTGGGCTCTCTGTTCTTTCCTCTTAATCTCTTTTACCCGTATTACCTTGTCTTGATTATTGTAGTTTTACAGTAATTCTCAAAGTTAGGTAGCATCAGTCCTCCAATTTTGTTTTCCTTCAATACTGTGTTGATTATTCTGGGTCTTTTGCCTCTCCACATAAATTTTGAATAAGCTTTTCAGTATCCACAAAATAACTTGCTGGGATTCTGTTTGGAATTGCACTGAATCTATGAAATTTGGAAGAATGGACATCTTGACAATATTGAGTCTTCCTCTCCTTAAACATGGAATATTTCTCCATTGATTTAGTTCTTTTTTGATTTTGTTCACTGGTTTTATATTTTTCCTCATAAAGATCTTGTACATATTTTGTTTGATTTATATCTAAGTATTTCAATTTTTGGGTCACTAATGTAATGGCATTGTGTTTTTATCTTCAAATCTATTTGTTTATTGTTGATATATAGGAGAGTGAGTGAGTTTGATATACTAAACTTGGGTCTTGCATGCTTGCTATGTTTATTAGCTCTAGGAGTTTTTTGGTTGATTTTTTGGGGTTTTCTTTATAGACAATCCATTATCTGTGAGCAGAGACAGCTTTATGTCTTCTTTCTTAATTTATATACTCTTTATCTTCTTTTGTCTTAGTGCATTAGCCCAAACTTCCAGTGCTATGTTGATCAAGAGTGGTGAGAGGGGAGTGACAATAGCTTTTTCATTGTGAAATTCAGTGTACTGCGTGCCATCTGTGATATTCATCTCGAGTCTCTAGTAGTTCATGACCTATAATTTAGTGAACACTGGCATGGGGGAGGGATCTGCAGTTAAATAGTGCTACGGCCTAGATGTTTTTGTCAATGCAAAATTCATATGATGAAATCCTAACTCCCAAGGTGATTGTACTAGGAGGTGGGGCCTTTGAGAGGTGGTTGGGCTTAATACCCTTTAGAAAGAGGCTCAGAGGGCAGATGCTCAGGTCAATGGCATATAGTACAGTGAACACAGTTAGTCCTCCTATCTGCCGGATATGAAGGGACAACTATACACATTTGTATTACATTAAAGTAAAAGGTATAGAAAACCAAGTCATTATTGCTAGGCAAAGGCAGTAGTTAACATTTCAGACAGGAGATTTTAACTTACTTATTTGTAGAATTTTTAGATGCATCCCAGGTGTAATCTGCATCCATATCACAAAATTTACCAAGACAGAAAGTCATTTGGGACAAAAAATAATCTGGGGATTATAAGAGTATGAATTTGATTGTTAAGAAAGTCCAAAGGGATATCAAATTGGAAGGCACTAGGACTTGTAAAATTACTTAGTGCATTTCCTATCCTTGCAGACCTTTCCCAAACCTGAGATGATCTTCATCATGTAGGATATTGTTTGAAGATAAAGAAATTCAGAATTCAGTATGTAGTTTGTGGGGTCATAATTACATGTGCATTTAAATGTAAGTGTTCCAGTTTGAACTAAACTGATACTTTCATATCAATGTAGATGTGTTAGAGGAACATCTAGTGGACTGTTGTTGTCTGGTTGAGATGCACGTGTCAGGTGTGAATGTGAAGAGTGCAGTGGGTAAGATAGTGGTTCAGTTATGAGTGTCTTATTAGGTGAAAGTGTATCCACAAAACTTTTCCAGGAAGAACAGAGAATCTGAGAAACAACTAGTCTTAAGGAGACAGAGATATATTCCAAATACAATGACTCCATACTGAAAGGGCAAAAGCAATTCCAAATACATATGGTATCCATTACTCACCTGTGTTCTACTGCCATGGAAGCTGCTTCAATAAACATACAGTTGAGCCTTGAACAACGAGGGAGGAAGGGCTAAGGGCACCAACCCTCTGCATAGCCAAAAATCTGTGTATAATATATAGTTGGCCCTCCCTCTACATGGGTCTTCAGCATCCTTGGATTCAACCAACTGCACAGCAGTACTATAGTATTTACTATTAAAAAAATCCTCACATAAGTGAACCTGTGTAGTTCAAACCCGTGTTGTTTAAAGGTCAACTGTACATTAAATTTATAAATAAATGGGCACAATTTAAAATGGACATAGTTACACAGAGCATGATAATTGTGAAACACTAGAATATTTAACAGTACTCCCACTTTTGTTTGGAACCCAGGATGGCTTAGTCCACAAAACCACATTATTTGCCCAATGCTCCAATGCAATGACTCAATAAAACTATGCTATTATAGTCTCCATTTTAAATAGGAAACACCTGTGAAATATATAGAGAGTGCATGAATTGTCCAAAGTTAATGACAGAGCTGGGTTTTTGCCCTGTGTTGAGTTTGACGCCAAAACACCCAATATACTGAGCATAACTCCAGTTTATCAGTCCATGTGCACAGTTATGATCAGATATGATAAGAATATTCATTAGTTAACAACTGCTTTAAGATCAGAGGAAGGCACTTCCAACAGAACAGGCATTTATAAGAGGATACAGTTCTTGTCCCAAATATCAGCAACTGGCTCTTTAATACTATCATCTTAGTGACAACCTTGGAATATTTTTGTATCTTTATGGGTAATGAGAGGCTTTGTAGTTGGTGAAAACAAAGACTAGGTGATCAGAAGCACCAGTAAGACAGCCCTGAGGACTCCTAGAAATAATAAAGTTTGAAGAAGCCCAGAACTGGTATCATTCCACATCACATAATTTCATAGGAGAGAAAAGTCTTTATTTCCAAAAATGTGTTATTTGGCCCAAATGTGTTGTTTTTTTTTTTTTTTGAGAAAAA
The DNA here is from genome assembly GCF_009834535.1 of Camelus ferus. Lineage (NCBI taxonomy): Eukaryota > Metazoa > Chordata > Mammalia > Artiodactyla > Camelidae > Camelus > Camelus ferus. Next base: position 22,593,260 of record NC_045697.1, read on the forward strand.
TTCTAGATGAAACTAACCTGGCTGCATTACTATAGCTCATACAAGGTTAAATCACTCCTGGTTAGATAACATTTTTGGATTCTGGAAGTAATGATGATTGATGCACATAGTGAAACAGAGGTTCTCAGAGTTCTGACTGATGTTCTCCTTGGCTTGCAGGCAGCCAGCAGGCATAGGTAGCAGTCTCCTACATCTCAGTGTCCCCATCCTATGACTGTAACCCAGTACCTTTCTCAGGACCTCCTTTCGCTCAGCCTCTCAAATTCAAAATAGGAAAATTCATGTATTGTGATGAAATGAGAACCATCAAAGGAAGGATGATTTTACGTATTTCTAGAACTACTCTCTCGCTTTTAGATAACAGAAAAACCTCTTCTTTTGTCTCACATTTGCTGCCTTGATTTCCCTATGGACAGACATAAAATTTAGAAGATATTTTTGATTGTATTATTTATAACTTAGAAAAATAAACCCTTAAGGTACATTTACTTCCCCTTGTAAATAAATGCATTCACAATTTGGAAAAAAAATTCTAGCATAGTAAACACAATGCAAAAATTTAAAATGTGATATATATATATAAAATGTGATATATATTTTTCTATCCCCGAAGACCCCTAGTAGATGTGACAAGACATGCATTTTTTTTTTTGACTTAAAGACTTGTGTTCTCTATTTTGGCCTCACAGCGCACTTAACGCAGCAGGACCTCAGGGGAAAAAAAAAAAAAGAGCGCAATTGAAGTTCATGATTTTCCAGGTTCACTGGCACTTAAAAATCTAAGGAACAGACAGGCAAAGCTCACAGCTTGGTATTTCAGACATACAACTTTCAAAGGGGTAGGGCTTTATTTAATTAGCAACTGCCTTCCCTGAGCTGCAGTGACATTCTGCTGAGCTTTTAAACAGGAGTGTGAAGTCAGAGCTGCCATCACAGATGAAGCCAAACGTGACTTTCCATTCCAGTTTTAGCAAAGTTTCTCCATCAGGACCGTTGCCTGGTCCTCTTATGTCTACATGTCCTCACATTTGTCATATCACATTGAAATATTAACGTATTCTACAAAAATAAATCTTTGTTTCACTGTGTTGGTAATTCTATTAGCTTGCTAGAATCATGATTTTATTCTTGCTCATTTCTGTCCATATCTCTTTGTCATTTAACAGCCGTTCAGTTGTGTCCGGCCTAGTTTGGAGGGTGCTCAATCTCTGTCTCATTACGCAGGTTCACCACCACTGGGGGCCTGCTTGATGCTGGCGTAGACCGAGGAGATAAATATCTCAAACCCACAAAACAAACCAGAGACCCAACACTTCAGTGGAGAGGAGCTCGTTTAATATTTGCTGAAAAATGAAATAACGGTAAGTAGAACATAACAGTGAGTTCTTCTGTAAGAAAGGGAAAGCTGCTTAGCATTTGTTAGATCTGCCAGGCATTGTGCTGGACGTCGTTTATGCATTGTTCCATTTAATTCTGATAACAACCCACTGTGGTAAGGTTGAGCAAACCAATCTGAAAGTTTCCTGGCTCAGAAATTATGCACAGTGGAATACAGGCAGCTTGCTCATAAATTCACTTCTGTATGGTTGATGCTTGAGATTTGGATGTTGCGTCTGCTTTTTTTTTTTTCCTTTATTGCAGGACAGTCCTTCTATCGCATGATGTTACTGGTTAAATCTGCTTGGGGTGGGTTGTGCCATGTACAGGGGTGTTTTTCAGCATGGGCAGAGGGATGTCATGGTCCTTGGGAGCCCTTTGTCTGAGGGAGGTGGTAGACATTTTGGAGGTGGTGGCGTTAAGCTTCAAAATTAAGAAACAAATTATGAATTAGCTAATGATAGAATTGTTCTTTAGTAAATGCTTGCTTACTTGTAAAATGTGAATTTTAAAAGCAGGATTTTAGAAGCTTTATTGAAGCGTAATTTATCTACTATAAAATGTACCCACTGTATGTGTAGAATTCACTGATTTTTAGTAAATCTAGAGTTTGATGTGTGACATCATTATCATACAGTTTTAGAATATTCTCCTCATTCAACAAGTTTCTTCATGCTCGTTTTCAGTCAGTCCTCTCTGCCCTAATCTCCAGGCAAACATTGATATGCTTTTAGTCTATAGATTTACCATTTCTGCAGATTTAATATACTAGTATAACGTATAGCTTTCTGTATCTGGAGTTTTTGACTACCGTGTGTCTGAGCTTCATTTTTGTTGCATCATATATCAATAATTTGCTTCTTTTCATTAATGAATAGTATTCCATTGTATGGCTTTGCCTGTTTGTTTATTCATTCACTAGTTGATGAACATTTTGTTTTCAGTTCTTGGCTATTTTGAACAACGCTGCTAGAAACATTTGAGAACTGGCTTTTCTGTGGACGTGATGTTTTCATTGCTCTAAGAGGATTCCTAGTTAAAAAAGGTCTAAGTCTTATATTAACTTTTTTTTAAGAAACCACTTTCCTAAGTGGCTATACCATTGTGGTAGGCAAAAGAAGGGCTACCCTGCAGAGATGGACAAGTTCTAATTTCTGTAACTTGGGACTATGCTCCATCACATGGGAAAAGGGAATTAAGGTAGTTGGGGGGGGATATCTGAGCTTCTCCACGTGGACCCAATGTTAACTATAAGGGTCCTTAAAAATGGAAGAAAAGAGGCAGAGACATGAGGCAGAGAGATGACAACACAAGGATTCAGTGCTCTTTTGCTGGTTTTGAGATGTACGTGTTTGTGGGGGAGTTATGTGCACAGATTGGATAGAAGCCATTGGGAGCTAAGAACAGCCCCCAGCTGATAGCCAGTGAAAAACAAAGACCTCAGTCAATACAAGGCATAGAACTGAATTCTGCCAACATTTGAATGAGCAAGGAAATGTATTCTCCCTAAAAGCCCACAAAAGGAACACAGCCCTGCCTACACTGTGGTCTTAGCCCAGTGAAACCCATATGGAATTTCTGAACTATAGGAAGAACTGTAAGGTAATATGTGTTATTTGATATGTTTTTGGTAACTTTTTACAGTAGCAAGAAACAAATACAATCATTTTACATTTCAACTAGCAACAGATAAAGGTTGTAGTTTTTCAACATCCTTGCCAACACTTACCGTTGTCTTTTTAATTATAGCTACTCTAATGGGCTTGTAGCAGTATGTTGTTGCATTTCTAATTTTCATTTTCCTAATGAATAATGACATTAAACATCTTTTCTTGTGTTTGTTTGCCATTTGTATATCTTCTCTGGAGAAGATTTCTTTTGGTAAAATATCTATTTGAATCTGTTATCTATTTTTAAATCAAGTGTCATCTTATCACTGAGTTTTAAGTGCTCTTTACATAATCTGAAAACAAGTCTTTTATCAAATAAATGAGTTAATTTGTGTATACAGTGTGAGGTATCCAATTATCCCAGTACCACATGTTGAAAACAATTATCTTGGCATTTTTGTCAAAAATAAATTGAAGATACAAGAAAGGGTTCTTATCCGGACTCTCAATTCTGTTACCTAAGTTTATATAATCTATATGACAACCCTTACACCAATACCACAGTGTTTTCATTGTTGTAGCCTCATAGTATGTCTTTAAAATGGTTAGTTTAGTCATATAACTTTAATTTCCAAAATTGTTTTGGCTATTCTAGATTCTTTGATTTTCATACATGTCTTTTAGGACTCACTTGTCAATTTATTTTTAAAAAACCTAATTTTGAATCTGTATATCAGTTGAAGGAGAATTACCACTTTGAATCTAGTTCCATAAACATGGGATGTCTCTCAATTTGTCTAGATCTTTGATTTTTCTCAGCAGTGTTTTACAGTTTTTATTTTGCAAGTTTTGTACTGCTTTTTATTAAATTTATTCTTAAGTATTGTATTCTTTTTTCTCCTATTGTGAATGGAATCATCTGTTTAATTTTATTTTTGAATTATTTATTTCTAGATTACAGACAAAATTGATTTTATTTTTCTCTTGACATTTGTCTTAATTTCCTGAGACTGCTAGGAGAAATAACTACAAAGTTGGTGGCTTAAAACAATAAATTAATTCACTCAGTTCTGGATGCCAGAATTCAGAAATTAAGACGTTAGCAGGAGGCTGTCCCAAATTCCTTGGTATTCCTTGGTTTGTGGCAGTTGTCACTCCAGCCACTGCATCTTCTTCTACTCTTCTGTATGTCTCTCCTCTTCTGTTCATCTCATTAGTAGATTTGTCTTCAAGGTTAGTAGATTTTCATGAATAAACACTTGTCAGTTTGTTGTATACCTTCTGTCCATTTCCAGAGCCTTAAATCTATTGTTTTTTTGACAATTATGTCCAGTTTTGTAATTGTTTTAGAGATGATTTGCCAAACTTTTCATCTCACTGTACCAGGAAATGCCCAATTTGTAATATTTCATATTTGAGTCTCATGTAAGGGTAGGAGAAAACTGAGTATACCTTTAAAGGTCAAAAATCTAAGCAGTACTTTTCCTAAGAGGCAGCATTTCATAGTCGGAAAACCACGAACTAACGGAACTGGATTTCAATGTGATGACTTTTGAGCTGTGTAATTTAGAAAAGATTATTTAAATTGTCTAGGTTTCTTCCTCAATCATAATAGAGTAGGAGAACAAAGATATTTTTAAACTGTTTGTTGAAATATCAAATAACGTACAAATGCACAGTGATAAAACGTCTATGTATATACATACACATATGTGAAAGTTTATAGATACACAAAACATACACCTTTATAATCATTTCTTTCTTATATATAAACTAAAAAAAAAAGGCAACACCAAAAATGCTCTATGCTTCATTTCTTTTTTCAAAAGAAAGTTAAATATATTAGCATCCCAATGTCTTGACTTTGTATTATTAAGTTACTCTGTGTTCCTCTAAAGGAAAAGTGCATTAAATTGAATGTTGTAATAATTGGGATTGGTTACAAATATGCCCTCTTCTCTTTCTGACACGCAGCAAAACTGTCCTTTACCCAGCCACCTTGAGATGATTTTCTATCCCATGACTTGCTTTGCGTAAGGAAACAAGAAGGCAATTCAATGTGATGCTTTGAAAGGAAAGTTTTAACAGCCGGACTTGATTTACCACATTCCAACTCCTCTGTCTCGGGGATCTCAGACAGACTCTCTTGCAAACCCATAATGACATGAGTTATGAATGAGAAATAAGCTTTTGTTTTTCAAAACTATTGTGATTTTGTGCATGCAAGTTAGTGCAGCATAACTTAGCCTGATCTGACTAATACAGTTTTTCAACAGATTTATTGGTTTATACCCTTTAATATAAGTAATGCCCAGTAATATGCTTTAAGGAGTCGTGTACTTCTAATAGGGTTTTAACTAAAATCTAAAAGGATGCAAAAGTTTTATAAAATTCCTTGGAAGCCCAGTTAAAGAGCTTATGTTGCATTGCAGATGAATTCAACAGTTACAAAATAATGGTAAACATAAACTGGTAGCTTAAAATATCCAAGCTAAAAGTCATTAAACTAGAATAAGCACTTGAAAATGAATATAGACTCAGATAAATGCATATATTTAATCAAACATTTCTGTAGGTACTTTCTCTAACTGGGAAATTCAGAACCACAGGAATAAATGCAAGTAATTTGAGTGCTCTGCACTGGCATTTAAATACAAGAGAAAAAATGTTAATAGGATAAGTACCAGAAAGGATTAAGTGAAGCTAAACACCAAAGAGGATTAGTTATTATCCTGCCTTTACAGGCACCCAAATTTCATGTGGCCAAGTAGATAGGAAATAGAAAGCCAGTACTACAAAATGGGACTTTTTTTCTTCTTTCTGCAATAAGCTTATATTAAACTCAGTTTTATTATGGCACATAACTAAACAAGTAACACAATACTTAAGCTTTTCTCTGGATAATCTAAAATGTAGTATACGTTTTCAGTGTATTTTAGGAAAATTTTGCATTTTCCCATCTAAATATCACATTAAATAAGCACACAAATTTGCAGCTGAACAACAGATTTTCTACTTTCAAAACCAATCATTCACACCCATATACTGTTAGGACTTTCTGCATTATTCACGCCAAGAGGAACTGCAGAGATTTACTGTGTTTTACTTCATTTACTGTATATATTTCATTGCAATAAGGTAAGATATAAAGTATACACATATATATATGCATATGTGTAATATCACACACATACATATATGTGTATGTATGAATGTAAATAAACACATACATACACATGCCATTAACATTTAGGTATCTCTGAACCTGAGATGTGTCGTACACTGGTGAAAGATTTAAAGATTCCTTGAAAAAAGAATGAGAACCCTGGCTGTTGTATGAGAATCTTCAACTAATATCCCCAGTAGGTAAAAAATGAACCATCTTTAAAAATGTATCCAATTGGCATTAGTGATTTGGAAGTAAATGTTAAGAGACAATTACAGAACGTTCTTAGGAAATGCTGTGTCACCAACACTCTTGATAACACATTGACCAATGTTGCGTGTTGTGATTCAGTGGCAATTCTTAACAAAAAATAAATTCAGGAAAATCATTTTTGGATACAAAGAAGATTTAAGAACACATGAACTAATTTACTTTGCTCATTTTTTTTTCCATTGGGTGTGCATTATCAGAATGATACACAATTTGAAGAACTATCTCAGTAATGTTAGAACTCTTGGTAAGAATAAAATTGAAAAAAATGTGATAAGTATATCATTGTTTTATATGTTAGCATTTTTTCTTTCTTGTGTTCATAAAATAAGGTATAGCTTATAACTGATGATGTCTGCAGTTCATGAAATATGGTAGCGAATGGTAGTTTACTGATTGTAGTTCTTAAATTTTAACCTGAAAGGCAAGTGCTGTTGGCATCTCTATGGGGAATGATATTCTAGTTGTTCAGATAGTTGAACAACTATCATGTTCTATTCAACTCATATTCATACCACTTTCCATGCAATTTCTGACTTTACGTTATTTTTCACCATATTTGTTTACTGCGGGTGAAAAAGGACAAAAGACAAGAAAATATTTGTAACTCAGGGCTAGTTTCTAACTATAGCCCAGTGGCTAGAATTATTTACTGAGTTCAAATACATTTCACTTACCAATATCAAATCCCTATCCACAAATACCAAAGACTTACTGAATTTTACTCATTCAATCATTGAATAATTATTTGCAGAGTTCCTTATATATGCCAGAAACTCTCTAAATTAGGATTGCTACTTTACAATGATATTTTTGTAGAGTAGTATCAGTATATTACTATTTGAAAAAAATCTGATTTTTGACAAATAAAATTTCAATAGGGAAAACTTCATTTAATAGTATTATGAATGAAACATTCCAAAGATATACATTAGGGAATTCTCTTCAGAGAGAGCAGAGACTGCCTGTTGTGATCAATGATACAAGTCCGGCACCTGGCCCAGACCTGAAATTACAGTGTACGTTATTGAATAATTGCCAAATAAATGTTATCTTTACCTCTAATATCAGAAACAGAGACCAATTTAGAAGAGTTCTAATTCCTAAGCATATTTTTAAAAGCAAGGAAAAATAAAACTGTGTAAAAAGATTTTAAAATATTCAAAGCTAGGAAAACACCAAGTGTGTGTGTGTGTGTGTGTTTGTGTGTGTGTGTGGAGTTCAGATATCTAACAGTGTTCAATCATGCTGCTACAATTGCTACAAAAGAAAAAAAATGCAAGCTTTTTTTTCCTTTTAATGCAAAAGTTAAACTGCCAAACATCAATTAATAGGTGATGTACTCAATAAATGTGCTGCATAAATGAAACTTAAAATGACTATTTATAGAGTTAAAAAGGAAAGATGGTACTGAATGCAGAATGACAACATATCCCAATTTGCCTGGGTCATTTCAGATTATGCCTGTTGTACCAGCATAATTACTAGAAGGTGTCTTCAACTATCCAGAATATCCTCATTTGTCCAAAAAGTTATGTGATCATCTGGGATGTACCTGATGATAAGATAAAATATTTGCAGAGTGATTTTTCTACTATTACCCATAACAACCCTTTTATGACAATTAGATATTTCATTCTACTTTTGATTATTAGAAATCTATTTGTTTAGAAGAAATAGGTGGCATGGTTATTGTTTGTGACGTTAAATCTCATGAATCTCATTTTATATTTTTCAGACACGTCCTGGTATACAGAAAACATAGACATTGAGTAGATAAATACACTTGTAATTCTTCAGATGAAACTTGATTGTAAAACTTCTTAGAGATTGAGAACATTAATTTTATAGGACAGCTTCAGGTTTAAGTCTCTTTTTAAATACAAATATCTATGAGTGCAAATAAGTCATAATTGTACATATTTGTGTTAGTTGTGTAACATCAACGCATGTACAGGAAAGAAAATACTATGCATGAGGGGTGTGTAAGAACTTGTCACACTTCCATGGGCAGGTACACACATACTCAGTATGAATCAAAGGCATGCTTCCAAGTGCTAATAGAAGGAAGTCCAGAGTGACTATGGAGATAGTTTCCATGGCAATGCCATCAATTTAGGTTTTGTACCACCACTTTCTAAATTCAGACCATGTCAGATAATTTTACTTTTTTTCTAAGAATATCAGAGTTATTATTAGAACTTTATATTCTAAAACATATTTCTTCCCCTTCCTAATTTGTCAAGATCTTTTCCCAGAAAAAATATTTTAAAAATTATCTTGTTTTGAATTTTAGCTACAAATGCATAAAATTGGCTACCAGTTTTGGCTTCAACTTGTAAAGAATTTGGATGCCATCAATCCTGTTCTTAAAACAAGAAAAAAAAACTGAATAAACAGAAAACGGACACTTTGTCTTGCGTCCATTAAAGCATTGAGTGTACAGAACAAATTGCCATCCAGAAATTTGGAGAAATGGCAAATTCAGAAAGTCATGGTCAAGATCTGCCTTGATTGACAAGGTAGACTTTATTAAAATTAAACATTCCTGCTCTGTGAAAGGTGCTGTTAAGAGACTCAAAAGACAAGCTAAAGACTGGAATAATTTATTTGCAATACACTTATGTGATAAAAATATGTATCCAAAATATACAAAGAGCTCTTAAAACTCAACAGAACAAAACTCAAACAAGCCAATTAAGAAATGGGCAAAAAATCTGAACAGACACCTCACCAAAGATATGCAGGTGTTATACAATGATATGAAAAAATGCTCAACATCATTTGTTATTAGATAATTGCAAGTCAGAACAACAATGAGAACTATTTTATACCTATTAGAATGGCAAAAAATTCAAAAGTTGATAATATCAACTCCTTGAGAGTATGAGAAGCAACAGATACTCTGAGTAATTGCTGGTAGGAATATGAAATGATACAGCTATTTTGGAAGACATTTTTGAAATTTTTCACTATACTAAATATAGTTTACCAAAATATTCAGCAACTATGATCCTAGTTTTTATGCACATTTCTGAAAACTTATGTCCTCACAAAAAACCTGCACATAAATTTTTATAACAGTGTTATTAATAATCACCAAAAACTGAAATAACCATGAGGTCTCTCAATAGGTGAATGAAAAAACTGTAGTACATACATACAATGGTACATTATTCAGAAATAAATGAAATTGAGCTACCAAGCCATGAAAAGACATGGACGAATATTAAATGCAAATGATTATGAGAAAACTAAGAGAAAGAAGCCAGTCTGAAAATGATGCATACTTTATAACTCCAAATGTATAATATTCTGGAAAAGATAAATTAGAGATGGTATGCAAATCAGAGGTGATGGAGAGTTAGAGCAGAGAATGAAGCAGGTTGAACAGATGAAGAACAGACTTTTCAAGGTGTTGAAACTGTTCTGTGTGATGCTGTAACGTACACAAGATATTAAATATTTGTCAAAATCCATAGAACTTCACAGCACAAAACGTAAACTTTAAGCAAATTAAAACAAACTTAGGAAGTCAGAGAGTCCCAGTTTGGAATGCAAATGTGACAAAAGAATCCACATGTATTAAAAAAAAAAAGTAGTGAAACCACCTTCCTGAAGGGGATGAGGCTGGTGGAAGGTGCTGATATAAGTAACTTCGGAGTGTGAATGGAGTGTGTAAGACTAAAGGCTAAGAGAACTGCCAGCAATCACTGTATCTTAGTTGATAAATTTATTTTCCAGGAAGATAGTGGTTAACATTTCTGAGACTACTATAGGTGTATATTGGAACTGAACAATTAAGTCAATGGTTGGTGACTAATAGGAGCCAGGTTTTCCTCTGTTGTAGGGGGAGGTTAAAGATAGGCAAGAAATAGGAGGCTAGAATAGTACATGTGGTAATGGGTAGAGCTGGAGACAGCAGTCTGAGCTCATCTTTAGATTAACATACATACAGTTTGCATATATAGAAATATGACTACTTCAAATGAGAGGCCTTAGAGTAATGAGTAAACCTGACATCCAAATCGTGGTTTTGAATACTATCCTCCAACAAAAGAAACCAAGGTTCCTTGGAGAACTAGCCAATTTCAGGAATGAGTCAAGAACTATACAACATGAGCCTGCAACATGAGCCTCGGAACAATTTCCACACTTGACATGATGTAGCATGTCAAAGGGATACAGGAGCCAAGTGAAAGTGCCCCCAGTAGCTGAAACGGGAACAAGTCCAGCGAGAAAACAAATAAAAAAGTATTGGCTTTTAACCCAAAGAATAAAACATCAATGAATCTGTACTGACATAAAGGCATGATTGAATAAATGGATGAGAATAGACAAATCCCTGGCATAGAATTCCAAATAAATTCTGCACATATGCTATTCTTAAAGAAGTGGAATGTAATTTTCCACTCCTTAAGTGTGGTCTGCACATAGTTGCCTTCTTTCAAAAATACAGTATGAAAAAAGAAAAAACTTTACATTAGAAAAACCTGACAAATGCTAGCTCAAGCCAACTGATCAAGGTTAATGTGACCAACAATGTTATGTTAATTGTGTGCATCCTTAATATATCATAAGAATGACCTTTGTGATCTTCCTCTCACGAAACTACAGTAGCCCAGTATAATCCTGATTGATCAAAACGTGATTACACATAAACCCCAACTGAAGGACATTCTTAAAAACAAAACAAAACAAAACAAAAATCTAAACAGTTATCCTCAAAAATGTAAAGTAACCAAGAACAAGGAAAATTTGAGAAAATGTCTCAGTCATGAGGTATGACTAGAGACATAATGTCTAAATGTAATGCGATATCTCTGATGATATTCTGGGACAGAAGAAAGACATTAGGGAAAAACTGAGGAAATCTGAATAAAGTATGAACTTTCTAACCAATAAAGCATCAACATTGATTTATTGTTACAAATGTTAATCTCTTTCTTTTTTAAATCCCCTTCTTTCTTTCCTTTCTTCCTTCCTTATTCCCCCTTCCTCTACCCTCCATTTCCTCCTCCCTCTTTCTTTCCTTCTTTTTTCTTTCCCTTCTCTCCCTTCTTCCCTTCCTTCCCAGTCATTTAACTTCTTGGAAAAAACTTACTATAGCTGAGAACATTTCTTGCTTAACTACATGGAAGAAGATGAATTTCAAACTATTGCATAGTATTTTAGAACTTGGAAACTGGTGGGCAAACTTTTACTTGGCAAGTAGGGTAAAATCTCAGAAGTTTCATAGGTCTTGACACAAATATTATCTCATCTTTTTCTGGAGAAACCAACGTTTTCCTCAATCTCCATCCAGCCAAACTTCCAGCTGCATGCAGCTGTGTGAGTAATATCCCAGGGAACAAAGAACTCTCCAGCTAAGTCCAGTTACCCACGTGAGCCTGAGAAATAATAAATTGTTTTAAGTTACTGAGTTTTAGAGAGGTTGATTATAAAGAAATAAAAACTGAAACATTAACAAAACTTAGAACTTCTAAATGAATACAGATACTAACAGCAACATACAAATAACAGCCATGAGCAAATTATTCATGTAAGAGAATACTTATTGGTGGATAAACATATGAAAATATGCCTAAATTCATGACTAATTAGAGATTAAAAATGAAAAGAATGAAGTCTGACTTCAGACTCATAAAGTTTATGATATTTAATACATTTCAAATTCTAAGTGGTTATGAGTATGAAGCAACATAATGGAAAAATATCCAGTGTTTTGTAATAGAAAAATTTAAAACAATCTGAACTCCTTAAACAAGGTAATGTATAAAAGAAAGTGATATATATTCAGAGCAGTGAAATCAAATCAAACTTGAGCTACATGTATCAACCTCATTAAATTATAGAAATATAAAGCGAAAACAGCAAGTATTAAAAGGATATTTACATTATAGAACCATTTACTATATTTTTTGAATAATGCAAAAAACTTCATACTGTTTAGTGAGCATGCGAAGGGTGTAATATGGTGAAAATACACACAAAGATGACAATCCTTAGTGAAGAGGAAAATGTAGATTCAAGAAGTCCTCCAAGACCAGCTGCAACTACATTTGTAAATATCTTTTTTCTGAGAAATTATGAAACAAGTACGATAAAAATGTTTGATTTCATAGAGTTATTCTTTTAAAAAAAAAACACCAACAGAATATTCATGTTTTCAGGGTAAGAAATAAAGAGTGTTATTTCTGAACCATACCATGTTTTCTCCCCCGCAAAAAATCCTACTGATTTGCATGGATAAGTATTTTTTGTATCTTCATGGGAGTTTTGACCTTAGCCTGAAATGCCCTTATCATTGAATAGAGAATGTGTGAAGTTTGACATCTCTCTGGACTGACGTGGGATGCCAGATTCCTTATGGGTCATCCCAAATTCAAATCCATTCATTTCCTTTACTTTCCCTTGCACATAAAGTAATTGGAATATTTGGTATTGCATATGTATTTTCTCCCTTAGCCTTCTTTCATTTTACTTTCATTAAAACAATATCTCAAGATAATTTCAAGGCTTTTGTTTTAATTCCATCTTTCCAATCCAGGCATTTGATGGCAAGAGTGACACAATTACTCTTCCATCTTCTGCTTCAGGTTCTGAGACCATGTCATGACCCCACAATGTCCATCATGAAAGACTTATTCTATCATCCTTTCTTGACTTTCTTAAGAGATTCCATGATCTAAACATCAACCCATTAGCTTAACTGAGACCTACTTAAATGAATAGAATAAAAGCTCCTCAGTAACATACTGCTGACATGTAAAGCTGCAACCATGTTTCTCATGCAGTTCAAACAGAGTTTGTTTTACCACAAAAGTGACATTTTACAACCATCTGAAATTCTGAAGAAAATTACTATACACTGAACATACAACATCATAGCTTGCTTCACTCAAGTTTCATTTCATCTATGTTGCTCACCTGTCAAAAATTGCTACCCATTCTCTGCACATGTGATTTCTTTTTGTATTCAACTACTTCTTCAGTGTCTACACATCTTGTAATATTATTGCTAACAACTTGGTTAACTTACAGCACTAGCCCTGCAATCTCAAATCCTACCAGGCTAGTCCATTCAGTAAACAGGAAAACAGCACTGCTTCTTTTCCCATGAGTCAGGAAAACTAGGTATTTGCTGATGTGGCCTCAGTAAGCACTTTCTGTGGTCCTGGTAATGTCACTAAGCCTTCCGGGATTTCGGTTTCCTCATCTGTATAATAGACAAATTAAACTGATGGATACTTAAAATTCCTTCCACTTCCACATTTCTGTAACTTGGCTTCAAATATTATTTCAAAATAGAATTTATAAATTAGAATTATTGCCATTGCTTGCTTTTTTCAAAACAAGATATTCATAGAAAAGGATCAGTTCAGTTTATCTGTATTTATTTATCTGAGGTCTATTTTTTAAAACAATGATTCCTTGTAAAAATCTATAAGTCTTTATTCTTTCTGAAGCAAGATCATTTTGGCATTTCTAGACTTACCTCCTATGAAGGACAATAAAGCCCTTCTTGAAAGTTATCTAAAATGATTATCTCCCTTAGGACGTATCACTTTCCATTTACTGTTTTTTTCCCAGCAACTTTGACTCACTGATTTATGTACCTGATTCAGATTCTTTTTTTGTTTTTTGCGTGTTTTTGAGTCTGATAATTATGACTCTTTTTATCAGTAGTTTTGGATATCACGTAGAAGCTTATATATTTGTGCACTTTTTGAATTCTAGTTTTACTTCTGCATTGTGCAGGGAAGTAAGTTGATGACAAGGCTTAATCGTTTTGTAAAACAAAGTTATTAACTAACCAGTTAGAGATATCCCCACATTAGAGAATTCTAGATAGTTTAGTTTTAAGTATGTTTTATAAGAAAACAATAAAACTCAAAAAAAAAAAAAAAAACTGTCACAGATCATAGAAGACTACAGAGATGTGATGACTGGATGCAACTTGGTGTGCGGGATTGAATCCAGGAATAGAAACTGCATTAGTGGCAAAACTACTGAAGTCTAAATGAAATCTAGATTCTAGATGTTAATGGCGATATACTAATGTCAGTTCCTTAGTTACGACAGCTTTACCATAGTAATGTGAGATGATAACCTTTGGGGAAATAGTGTAGGAATGTGGGGACTACCTTGTACCATCTTTGCAATTTTTGTGAATCTAAAAACATTTCAAGATAAAAGCTTATTTTAAAATTGTTGTACCCAGAATGGATCTTTTTCATGGCATTTTGGAATGTTTTTCTAAAATAGGAAGTCTATGCAGTGACAGGACTCTCTTGGCTTTAAATATTTATCAAACCTACTATCAGTAGTGAATTTTCCCAGATTATTATAGTGCAAGGAGAGGGAGATGATATCCACAGACAAGCATCAACCTACACAATTCACTTTATTCCAGTCTGAATGAGGAAGAGTTAGAAGAAAAACCAAAAATATCCTCTATTTTAAATATATTCACTAACTGCTTTAGACCAAACTAGTCCCATTAGATCCTAAAAAGCAAATCCATATCTAACATAACTGAATTTTATTTACTTAAAATAATTAAATCTATTATGTTAAATCGTCTGTGAACAAGTAATGTTTCTACAATTTTTTTTAATTTTGCAAATTAGTGATGAAATAAATGAACAAACTTGTCAAAATTGACTAAACTACATTAGGTTTTTAATATTATCTAATACGTGGACAAACCTGTCAAAATTAACTAATCTGTATTATTTTAAAAAATAATCCAAGTAGAAAATCTATCAAATTGAATAGATGATATATTTTAATAATATAGAATGCTATAATTATACTTTTTAGAATATATGTTTTACTCAGAATTTTTTTAGTGGTATTTTAGGTAATATTTTTAACCTAGTAGAAAAGCACCAACTAGTGTAGTGACTGGATTATCTTCACCGTTAAGTAATTAACCAAATTATGCTATCAATTCCTAATTTAATTGCTTAAGGAAAATAATCCAAATGTCATTGAGAAAGCAATTGTTATCTTTGCAAAGTCAAATACTTACAGTTGGATGAAAGTACAGATGTTTTTAATATATCTCAATTTATGGTATTTGGTTCTGTTTCTATAAGGAAATATATGAGATGACACACTTTTTTGGTGTGTGTGTGTAAAATACCAAAGAAATTATGTACCAAAAATATTCTTGGCAATATTTTTTTTCTGATGAAAATTGTATAACTTTGTAAACATTAAGGAGGCAACATATTTGGGAACCAAAGAGAGAAAAAAACAGTGGTAAATTTACATACATACAGTACCACATGTAAAATGTACTCATGCCATCATCCTTCACTACATCATAAATCAACAGTCTACTGTAAAAAAAAAAAAACTTTAACAATAAATAGATCTTGGGATTATTTAAGTATTTTTAATCATAAATAGCCTTTGTAGCACATAGAAGTTCACTGGGTAGTTCTTGGTGAAGTTCTTAAAAGAGTTGTCAAATGTGAAGTTGAAATTTTCTTTTACAAAATACGTGTTGGAGATTTGCTGACCTCTACTCTAGTACCTATTACTAGATACTGCTTAGCAGATAGTTACAAAAAAGTACAATCTATTCCTTTGAAGTGAAGATAAGTTTTTAAATAAAGCTTCTCTTTGAAAGAAACAAATGTCATGGAGAGAATATTTTTGAAAACAAGTATTTGGAAATGTTTCTATCATTATATAATTTTCTTCCAGAAATGGCATCATCTGTAAAATCTTCTTTTGCCCAAGTAAAACTCTTAAAAAGAGATTCCTAGCTTGTTAAAAAATCTTTCAAATGTAGAGTATCATCGAGTTTTGAATGCACTTGATAAAAACATTAAAATGCAACAGAATCCAATTACAGTTGACACTTGAACAATGCAGAAGTTGGGGCACCAACCCTCTGTGCTGTAGAAAATCTGCATATAACTTCAGTGTGCCCTCTGTATCTGTGGTTCTGCATCCATAGATTCAGTCAACCTCAGACTGTATAATATCATAGTATGTACTTAGTAAGAAGACCTGTGCTCAAGTGGACCTGTGCAGTTCAAATCCATGTTGCTCAAGGGTCAGCTGCAGTATGAAAAATAACAGATGGACATCAAGGAAGTTAAAAGGTTACTAGCTGAAATTTAATTAGAATTTTCACATAATTGAAATGTAGAATAAAGAAATTTGTGGCAACAACAGTACAAATAGATAAACTGAATTACATCAAAATTAAGAAACATGAATCAAAGGACACATTCATCCTACAGAATGGGAGACTGTATTTGCAAACCGTATATCTGATAAGTGGTTAATATCCTGAACACATAAAGAACTCCTACAGCTCAACAACAACAAAAACTGATTGAAAAATGGGCAAAAGGCTTGAATAGACATTTCTCTAAAGGAGACAGACATTCAAAGGAGGAACAAGAATCCGAAAAGAAGCTAGCATCTCTAATCATCAGGGAAATGAAAATTGAAACCTAGTGAGATGTCACCTTACAACGATCAGAATGGTTATTTATCATCAAAAAGAAAATAAAAAGGATTAACAAGGATGTGGAGAACTAAATACCCTTGAGCATTTTTGGTCGGAATGTAAAATGGTAGAACTGATATGGAAATCAGTATGGCAGTTTCTCAAAAAATTAAAAATAGAATTACCATATGACCCAGTGGTTCTACTTCTGGAAATATACCCAAAAGAATTAAAATCAGGGTCTCAAAGAGATACTTGTATCTCCATGGTCATAGCAGCAGTATTCACAATACTCAAAAGATTGGAAATGAACCAAGTGTCCATCAATGGTTGGATGAGTAAACAAAGTGTGGTATAATATATACATGCAATGGAATATTATTCAGCCTCAAAAAGGATGCAAACTGTGACACATGCTACAGCGTGGATGATTCTTGAGGATACATGCTAAGTGAAATAAACTGGTTGCAAAAAGAAAAATATTTATCAGAGTCCTGACCCCAGTTTTTACTCAGTCCCTTGGTGATTTCATCTAGTCTTACTACATTAAATTCAGCTTATACAATAATTCCCAAATGTGGATCTTCAGCCCAGAATATGCCCCTAAATTTCAGGCTTCTATAACCAATCGCTTGCTCAGCATCTTCACTTACATACCTGATAGGCAGCTCAAACTTTCATTTCCAGGATCAAATACAAATTCTCTGCAGTCTTAACTTTTCTCAAAAAAGTATCTTCATCATCTAATTGCTCAAATCCTTGGAGTCATTCTTTTTTGGACGTTTCTCTTTCTGTTTATCTCGCCCCATTCAATCTGCTAGAAAAGCTTTCTGGTTCTACCATGGAAATATATCCAGAGTCTGTCCACTTCTCATTTTCCAGTGTGAAGATTAACACCCATAATGATCAAGTTATGTTCTAAGGTAGCTTTTGTTGGTGGCTTGGTATTTTGTACTTGGCTCAGAACTGATTTCCTGTTACTGCCTTCTGTGTGCCCTCTACAGTCAAGTCACCAACAGCCAGCTGGTTCTTTTAAAACGTTATCACATGCTGGTCACCTCTTTGGAATCCTTTGGTATGTCACTAGATCACACAGATTAAAAGCTTAAGTCCCTAGAATATGCTTCCAGCCCTTACCTGCTCACCTCTCCCCAAGAATCTGACATCATCTCCTGCAAATCCCTTACTTACTCCTTGTCAGTACACTGGCATCATTGCTGTTTTTTTGTCTGGAATCTTCCCCCAGAGCTCCTTGGCTTGTTCTCCCACCTCCTCCAGATCTGTGCTCAAATGTCTCTTTATAAATAGTGCCTTCCCTTACCAGTGTGCTTAAACTAGTAACCTCACATGCATCCCTTTCTCTCCCTCCCCCTATTCTTTTTCTCCTTAGAACTTATTGCTACTTGACTTTTATCTCTGTTTTACCTTTTTCTCTGTCTCTACCTCAAAATATACAAGTTTTGTCACAGTAGACAATTTTCCTGTGTTCACTGCTATATCTTTTGTGCCCAACATAGTTCTTTATGCATAGTAGCTTTCCAATAACTACTTGTCAAATAGATTGGTAAAAGCATTGAAGTTGATGATATAAATGGTCTACTTCTTGATATACTAAAATACTTTATTCCTTTTTTTTCCTTTAGTAGTGTCTTGTCAAACAAGAAATTGTATATCATCACCTGCCTTGCTTAGTGTAGAAAAGTTGGATCAGTAGGAAGTGCTGAAGGCTTCTTTAACATGTAAAATTCTCTGTAACTGAAAAATTTTAATGCGAGCTAGGCTGATCATTGGAGAAGAAAATAGACAGCTAGGTATTATTTTTTGTTGTGAAGCATTATTTTCAAATGTAAAGACTGTCATCTTTTATAGTTGTAGTAACTTAATATTCACACATTTGAAGTTACGATGTTCAAAAATGTGTGTGTATTTTAATTTCAAGCTGCCTTTATCTCATTCTATACATAACATGCAGGCTGTTTCCAGGCAGATGATGTCAGAAGGCTAGAGATGTTGAAAAAGAAACAGAAAATATAAAATCTCTTTTGCAGATACTTTTGCTATTAGCTGAAGGTATTAGATATCCATAGCCATTGCTATGACCAAGGTATATGGTGCATTAAAAAAAAAATTCCTGGTCCTGAGTTACCATAGCAGTAACTGAATTTTCACAAACCAAGATATCTGACTTCCATGAACAGAAGTATGAATAGCAGATGGTTGTGAGGGAGCAAATTTTGGATGAATAGTAAGAAAAAACTTTTATATGACTTTCTAATTGAGGTTTTTGTCTGGATTGAATTGCAAAGTCATACCGTGATTTTATATAACTGGGTTTATTAGCATATACACAGATGACATTTACAAAGATTATATATATAGTGATAAGAATAAGTACTTCTAAAACACACTTATATCTGAGTAGTGAGACTTTGTAACCATGAAGTCATTGGATTTCAAATTTCCTGAATGTTAGGGTCTTTATGCTAAAAATTACTGAAAGAATCCCCTCGCCTTTGAATCCAGGCAACATAGTGTCAAATCCTGAGTTTCTGCCACTACCTAAATGGCTTACTTTGGCCACTTTACTTAACCCTCTGAGTTTTGGTTTTGTCATCTAAAAACGGGGACAATAATATCCACACCAGTGAGTTGTTAAGACATTTAAATAAAACAGTATGTCTAAAGTTCTTAGCACACTAACAAGCATAGACTAGGTACACAATAAAATCTAGCTATTTTTCATCATAAATTAGGCAACAAATGTACAGGAAATAGAAGTCTCAATTGTGTAGATATATTCTCTTCACTTTTTAATGACTTTTAAAATTCTGTTTATTCAACAAAAATGCATTAAAAGCACTGGCGAATATGATTTAGATATTTAATATCATTTTATTTTCTACATTTGCCTACATCTCCATCTATCACATGATCATTCTTTGTCCACAGCTTTGGTCTTCCTCGTGCCTGTCCCTTGCCTTCTGAATTCCCAGCTACCCAGATCCTCTGACTGTGTTCGAAGGTGTGGGTTGGGTCTCAGTCTGTCCAATTATCCTTTTCTGATGGTTGAGCTTCTCTTTTTTCCCTGCTCTTAGATATTCTCAGTCCTAAAAATGTCATCACTTTTTTTTTTTTTTTTTTTAGTTATAGTGGAAAATGTACTAGGTTTACAGTTGGAATGTGTGGATTCAATCTTAGCACTTATTTATGTAAGACTATCCAGATGAGGGTGAATTTTTTACAGTGGTAATATTACCTCTCTAAATGTCTTTATGAGTATCTGTCAATTGAAAAGCACTAGTAAAAACAAAAATTATATTATTAATACAACTATTATTGTTTCTTACAAACTTGACAGTGCTAACATGTCAGGTTTCTGAACTCTTGTCACATTTTTATCATTACACAATTAAATATTTTAGCTTTATCAAAATATGAAGTATATAAATAAAGAAGAAAATATTTTTTCTGATTTTCTTA
Source organism: Camelus ferus (assembly GCF_009834535.1). NCBI lineage: Eukaryota > Metazoa > Chordata > Mammalia > Artiodactyla > Camelidae > Camelus > Camelus ferus. The sequence goes on from NC_045697.1 coordinate 22,613,640, forward strand.
TGCAGAGAAAACTATTATTGATATTTTGCTGCATATTATTTTTCTATATATACACATGTACATCAATGCACATATATACTTTAAAAAATCAAAAATAATAATACATCTAGTGAACTGCATTTTAAATTATGTTCAACACAGATTAAGAGACCAAGTTGGAGACTAAGAATAAATTAATAGACATTCATTGCCGATGAGTGGATGTGTGGTAAAATGCCCACAAACAGCACAGTGCTGTTAAGGGCTCAGATGCACCATCTCCATATGTTCATGAAAGCTCATTATTAATGAGTCTTGAAATGGTGTCAAGGTAAATGAAGTTTTCAGGTTGACTTCATGAGATTAGTCAGGGTGTGCACATGCAAGCAGCATTCCACAAATCACATGTTAAAAGTCATATAACTTTATAGCATAAGTTTTCTTTAGAAGACACAAAGTTGACAATCACAGAGTTGAAAATGAACCCACTGGTTCAAAATTTCAAAAGAGATTCTTTAGTCTTTGTTATCTCTGAGGTAAACAGAACAGAGTGGTATTTGTAATCTCCTGATGATGGGGAAAGGCTGCATCTAATTGGGGATAAACCAACGTAGAACCATTCAGATGATTAACTCTAAAAAATATAAATAGCTCATCTTCAGAAACATACGTCTGTAACCTAGTGGGCACTCAAAAAACTGCCATAATATGATTAATAAAGCTTTAAATTTCTCTGCTTATATTCAATAAAGCTCTCTTATAATTCAAGATATTAAAGTAGTTAATTGTATTCTGGTGCAGGAATCCCTACTAGTGTCTTAATTCCTTTCTAAAAGGATATTTATTAAAGTGTAAATTCAGGTTATTGTTATAGTAGAGAAAAGACAATTTGGAATCTAGAGAAACTATAGCTGGGACACAGGCCACTGGATACTGACTATAGGAGTGGAAGGGAAGAGGCAGTCTGCCATGAGATAATCTTGGCAATATTTCAGCTTCCTTATTTTAAGGAGTAAGAAAATAAATAAGGGATTTAGATCTTAGACACCTATGTAAGGATAGGAAATGACTGTTTGTAAGGGACATAAATGTTCAAATATATATACATATATATTCTTACATTTGTTTTACTATGTCTTTTTGAAATCAGTGTTTATCTGATTCTTACACTCAGTTTAGTTTCAGACGAAAATGCACTTCTGTAGATTCCACATAGAAAAGAAACTGCATAATCTCACTTATTTTTGTGTCTGGCTTATTTCATTTAGACTAACGTCCGCCAGTCTCATTCATGTTGCTGAAAATGGCAAAATCTCCTTGAAGACAAAGAAGCAGACAGTAGAACTGGGGTGGGTACATCAGGCAGGTGGGAAAACATTGGTTAAAGGGTATAAAGTTGAAGTTTTATAAGATGAACAAGACTAGAGATCTAACATGCAGCATGATGACTGTAGTTAATACTGAATGGAATACTAAACGTGCTGAGTGTAGATATCTTGTAATTTCATCACACACACAGAATGGTAACCATGTGAGGATCTGATACGTTAACTGGCTTGACTAGTAATCATTTCACTAGGAATATGTATAATAAATCATGTTGTATATCTTAAAAATATCCAATTTTATTAGAAATAGAAGAAAAAAGTACAAACATATTTTTAAGTAATTTAGTGCATGAAAAAAAGAATGAGTAATCATTTTTACAGTTGATCTTTAAATCTTAACAACAGCAAGGACATCTCTCTGACTCCTGGATATTATTTTAAAACATATGAAATTAGACAAGAGGGAAAGAGAACTGACTGATACTTGCAATATACACATAATTACTATGAAACTGCTGAGTAAGCACAAGACCGTTCTCAACATCGCTAATTTCTTTCCCTATTAAACTTTTCCCGGACTAGAAACCGAATGATTATAGCCCTCACCAAGTTTCTTTTTATTTTCTTAAGTAATTCTACTTTAAATGTGTTCTCAAAGATGAGAAAACTGCATTATACTGGAAAGTGAATTAGATGTGAAATAATGACAGTGGGTTTTGTTTTTGTTTTTTAATCTTGGTTCTACTACCTGATAGAAAAAGTCAGAATGATACAAAATTATGACATACTAATCCTCCTTAGTACCATTTTAAAACTTGTTTAATATGTGTATTTCCAAGAATGCAGGATTTTTAATAGAGTTTTTTAGAGCAATTTAAGGTTTGCAACAAAATTGAGAAGGTACACATACATCTCCCATATACTCCTTGTGCTCACACATGCATCGCCTCCTCTGTCATCCACGTTATTCACCAAAATGGTATTTTCTTTTTTTCAGCCAGGGATAAATTGACATTGACAAATCGTAATCATCCAAAGTCCATAGTTTACAGTTCACTCTTGGAGTTGTACATTCTATGGGTTAGACAAAAGTGTAATGACATATAGCCATTATTATAATATCAAACAGTATTTTTCTACCCTAAAAACCCTCTGTGGTCCACCTATTCATCTCTTCCCCTTGCCTGCCCCTCTCCACCCTCACCCAGCCACTGATCTTTTTATTTTCCTAGTTTTATCTTTTCTAGAATGTCACATGGTTTCAATCACACAGTATGTAGTCGTCTCAGCTTGGCTTCTTTCAATTAGTAACATTCATTGAAGGTTCTTCCATGTCTTTTTATGTCTTGATAGTTCATTGCTTAACACGGAATAATACCCCATTGTGTGGATTTTCCACATTTGATTTATATATTCATCTACTGAAGGACATCTTAATTGTTTCCAAGTTTTGACAATTATGAATAAAGCTGCTGTCAACATGTGCATGTAGGTTTTTGTGTGGATGTAAGTTTTCAACTTCATGTGAGAAATAGCCAGAGGCAGGACTGCTGGATCATATAGTAAGAGTATGTTTTGTTGTGTAAGAAACTGCCAAACTGTCTTCCAAAGTTGTAGTACCATTTTGCATTCCCACCTGCGTGTACAGAAATTACAGTTAAGCATATTTAATGATAGGAATGTGTACCTAATTGATTTTATTTACTAGTTCACGTAATCTCTATTCAAGGGAAATAGCTTTTTAAGTTAAGTATATTTATGCTATTTAATAAACATTTTTCTCCAGATTCAAGTATGTTCTCTCAACTGCATTGACTTAGATACGTGGAAGAAACCAACTTCCTATAACCATAATACTTTTCAAAGACCTCTCCTATTTTTAAATGTTTATACTTTTCTGCTTCCTTTAGGGTGATGTCAGATTTTTTTTAAATAGCAGCAAATATTATTTTTTGAATGTACATAGAGAAAATTGTGTTGATGCTACACAGCCTGCTTCTTGATAAGAACTTAATATTTGTATACATGTTAAATTTTCATAATGCAATACTTATACAGAAGTATGTAAAATAATTTTGTACTCTGAATTTCAATTTTATATAAAACTGGAGACTAATGTATATTCTGATATATTGTACATCATATAAAGATGAATGTGAGTATGTACTGAGAGACTTGATTGGAAGAGTCCCAGTTCAACCACTAGTCATTTATTTTTACCTTGAATAATCATTTATAACCTCTATTTTTTTCCCCATGTTGTAGAGGAAGAGCAGACTTTCTGCTTTAACTAATCTAAGGAAATCAATTAGGTTCAAATACAAAAATACATTGTCTGATACTCATCTGTACAGTAGATGTACACAGTAGCACCATAGCACTCTAGTGATGTAGGATTTCCATAGCACTATATAGGTGTAAGATTTACAATTTATTATCTTTGTAAAATGTTATTGCCTTTTATAATATGGTTATTAATTTTGTGAAGTAGTATTAAGCACTTTTTAATATTTACCTTTAATTTATTAAGAAAATAGTAGATCTAATACTTAAAAGTAATAACAACTACTATTTATAGAGTATTTATTAAGTATTAAGCCCTGTGCTAAATGTTTCATGTATCAGTATGTCACTGAAACATCAAATAACTCTATGTGCTAGACATTTCATTTTACAGAAGAAACTGAGTTTCAAGGTTAAAATGACAGCTGCTTTATGTCAGAGACAGGATATTATTGACACCTAAATCTGTCTGGCACATCTTGGTTTAAAAAAAAAAAAATCAGTGAAAGCCATTGGGAAGTGGTTAATAATTGAGTTTCTAGAGTGGAACACAACTAGATTTGAGTCTTTCTCTGCTATACAAGGTATGTGACCTTGGGTGAGTTTGCACACACGCACATGTAAGTGTTCAAAGATGGTAGATATTTTCATCATCCTTCCAAAGATTGATTCATTTATCTTATCAATTTTATTTATTTATTTATTTAATAGAACTGTTTCTAAATTTTATGGATAAATTTAGGTAAGAAGAAATTCTGACATTTTGGATTCATTTTATTCTTGCTTCTCCTGCTGCCAGTGGAAAATAGAGAAGTCCATCCAAGTCTTCTGAAATATAATCTGTCCAGTTTGATTCTGTTGAGAATCTACCATTAAGTGCAAATATATGTATGTAATTTCTGTTGGTTGTGGATATTCCTCATCTCCTAAACTGCACTAAGAAAAGCCCTGTGACTCTGACAAATTGCCTAGCATTCTGTTTAGGGCTCATTTATACCTAAATAGTATAAGGAGAGAATATTTTTTGTGATCTTTTCTAAGTCCAAAAGAGACCACCAACAATGAAAAGTCCACATTTAAGAAAAGGGGCTTTGCATTATATTTTTTTTATGACACTTAAACTCTAAGTGAGCATCCTTAAAATAGGCATTTAAAACAATTCCTGAGCTGATTGTAATGGAGACAATAGATCTGAATGGATGACAGTATAAGCTTAAGAGACAAAGACCAAAATATACAAGATATATAGAATTAAAGATGTAGTCTATTTGGGGAATAGTAGGTTTTTTAGTTTAAAATTGATGTATTTTAACATAAAGTTGGAATTAAATTAGGAAAAGTCTGGAACTCTAAAGAATATAAAATTTTCCATTAGCAACTGAATAAAAAGAAACACACCTTCTCGGTTGCTAATTTTAATGATATGATAATGAAGAACACAAGGATGAAATTGGCAGGAAATAGAGAGTAGGGGTAGGCAATGAGTATTACTTGGTAATCGTCAGGGAAATGTGAATCAAACTACAATGAAACATCCCCTCATACCTATCAGAATGGTGATTATCAAAAAGGCAAAAAAAAAAAAAAATGTGTTAGTGAACCCTTGTGCTTTGTTGGTGGGGATGTAAACTGGTACAGCCACTATGGAAAACAGTAAGAAAATTCCTCAAAAAAACCAAAAAAAAACAAAAACAGAACTAGAACTACCACTGAATCCAGCAATTCCCCTTCAAGGTATTTATCCAAAGAAAATTAAACTAATTAGAGGAGATATCTGAAATGCTGGAGAGGGTGTGGAGAAAAGGGAACCCTCCTATACTGTTGGTGGGAATGCAGTTTGGTGCAGCTATTATGGAAAACAGTGTGGAAATTCCTCAAAAAACTAAAAATAGGCTTATCATATGATCCAGCAATCCCACTTCTGGGCATATATCTGGAGGGAACTCTAATTCAAAAAGATAAGTGCACCTCAATGTTTATAGCAGCACTATATACAATAGCCAAGACATGGAAACAACCTAAATGTCCACTCACAGATGACTAGATAAAGAAGTTGTGATATATTTATATAATGGAATACTACTCAGCCATAAAAAAGAATAATGCCATTTGCAGCAACATGGGTGGACCTAGAGATCATCATTCTAAGTGAAGTAAGCCAGAAAATGAAAAGTACCACATGATATCACTCATATGTGAAATCTAAAAGAAGAAAAATAAAGGATAGTAATGAACTCATCTACAAAACAGAAACAGACTTGCAGACATAGTAAACAATCTTATGGTTACTGAGAGAAGGGGGTGGGAAAGGATAAATTTGGGAGTTTGAGATTAGCAAATATTAGCCACTATATATTAAAACACATAAAAAAATTTCTTCTGTACAGCCCAGGGAACTATATTCAACATCTTGTAATAACCTTTAATGAAAAAGAATATGAAAACGAATATATGTGTGCATGTGCATGACTGGGACATTGTGCTGTACACCAGAAATTGACACATTGTAACTGACTATACTTCAGTTTAAAAAAAAAGAAAAAAAAAAAGGTTAGCTAAACATGGGGAAAAAAAATTAAAGATATCTGTAGCCGCATGGTCACTGCAACATTATTTACAATAGCCAAGGTATGCAAACAACGTAAGTGTCCATCAATAGATAAATGGATAAGGAAAATGTGATACACACACACACACACTCACACACACACACACACACACACACACATATACACAATGGAATATTATTCAGCCATAAAAAGTGTGATCTTGCCATTTGAAACAACATGGATGGCCCTTGAGGGCATTATGCTAAGTGCAATAAATCAGAGGAAGACAAATACTATATAAACTCATTTACATGTGGAATCTTTAAAACATATAAGCAACAACAACAACAAAAATCCCCAAAGAAACAAAACAAACATATTGACAGATACAGAGAAGAAAATTGTAGTTGCTAGAGAGAAGGGGAGGTTGGGAGACAGGGCAAAATAAGTAAAGGGAACTAAAAGGTACAAACTTCCAGTTGAGAAATAAGTCATGGGGATGTAATGTGCAGCACAGGGAATATCACCAATATTGTAATAGCTCTGTATGGCAACAAATGGTAACTAGACTTATTGTGGAGAACATTTCAAAAAGTGTATAAATGGGGAATTACTACCACGTATACCTGAAACTAATATGATATTGTATGTCAATTTTACTTTAATTAAAAGTAAATACAATTATAATCCCACAGAAAAGAAAAGTGAGCTTATTAAAATTTAACAGGAATTCCAAAGACATAATGTTAATTGCATCTGTCTTAAGTAATAGGAAGAAAAAGATTAAACTTTTCTTTAGTCTCCAAATACCATCAACCAACTTTAATTTTTTTCATTTGAAAAATGAAAGTCAACTATATCTTCCCCATGGTTAGGGGCGTGTGTGTGTGTGTGTGTGTGTGTGTATAAAACACATGTACATACACGTAGAAACATGCTCCTCTCTAATTTTTGCTATGGTTCTACCTTCAACATATTTATTCAACAATATGTTTTTTTGCACTGAGTGCCTGCATATCCAGGCACTGTATTAGGCATTTGGCAGACATTGGTAAATAAATAGAAAAAGATACCTTCCTGCACTTTTGCAGTGGGAGGCAAAAATAACTGATATCATAAAACTAATGACCATAATAAATATTGCTAGGTGGTTAGTAATCCACCACTTTCTAGAATCACACATGGTTTCAATACCATGAGGGTGCTCCCCTCCTAGGTTTGAGTTCTTATCTTTGAAAAAAAATACACACCTATTTGAATGGCCAACATCCAGGAAGGGCAGTATCATATTCTCTTGGATAGCTGCAAGATGCAGATTTTTGCTATTTCAAATCACCTTTAAATTTACAATTTCCTATGCGTTAAAATAAAACTATGGTCATAAATCTGCATTCAGTGAGCTCAGGAGCATGGTGACATGTGAAAATATATAAAAACATAAAAAAATGCATGCTGTTCGGGTCACGGGAGTGCCCGCAGCCCTGAAGATTTAGGTCCGTAGAGATACTCAAGTGTCCCTCTGAAAACTACAGTTTTATTTTAGTAGAATTTTGTTTATATATCTTGTTTCTATATAAGCCTATGAATTTGTCTAAAATTCTGAAACCCTGTGTTTCATCATCAAACAGGCTAACAGCCACCGTCACGTCAGAGAGCGGCTCTGAGATATGCGATGTCAAACTTAACTCTGTGGGAATAAATTGTAACTTCTAATTTCAATGCAGTTGAGTGTTTTCTGTTTTTTCTGTATCAGGTTTTTTCCACTTATAAATACAAGTGTCAAAATGTGAACTTTTTAAAATTTTACCTATTCTTATTATGGGTTTTCCCCCCTCCTCTATTTCTCTCTGCGATCTTCCATCCGTTCTTCACAGTCGTCTTTATTTTCCTTGATGAACTGCCTCCAAGAATCCCTCAGACTCTCCCATTTGATTCTCTCGTATAAAACTTGCCTTTGTAACACTGATAATTGAAGTTTGCCTCAGGGAGCATGTTTGCTTCAGGAAAAGGAAAGGAATAGTTTTTCCTTATGCAGTAAGATTACAAAGACCAATGATCAAAAGCCTGACGTAGCAAAGAAAGCCTTGGCATGCTGGGTGTGGGAAGCTCTCTTAGGACTGCTGTCACGGAAGATACCTGTCCAGTCCTCACACCGAGCCCCCGCTCTTGTCACTAACCACCAGCATTCCACTGAGTGTTAGGGTTGGTACCAGTTTTGTATCTTTATTTCACTGAGATTTGACGATTTCTGCTTAGGACAGTAGAATTAAAGCTTTCAATTTTAGACCAACATTTTCACCTTATAAAGATAAATTTTAGGAAATCTTTTCTGCCATTTTTCTTTTCCTACCCCTTTATAAAGCTGTATCTACATGCTCCTTCATGTTGGACTTTTATAATTGAATTTCCCAATCAAGTCATTGAAACAGGATTCATTTCATAAGCTATCCAATCAGGCAGTTGAAATAATCTAGGTATGGAAGAATGTTCTTTGAAATGTTTCTGGACATGGGGACAGGCCTGATTGGGAGGGTTTCTGACAAACAGCTGTCAAAGCCTCAGGCTTTAGATCAATAAGCTGAGACTCCGGGAAAGATCTGAAGGGAAGAGAGTCATGCCAGTCTTGTTTTGGGGTGGAAAGTCCAAGCTGACAACCAGAGCTACATGTACAAGTTATACGTCAAGCTAGGTTCCTTCCATATCAGTTGGGTAGTCAGTGACAGGTGTCACAGTAGGGTGGACAAATATCCCAAAATGCGTTAGGGAGTCCACTTAAAGAAATTAATTTCAAATTGTGGAAGAATCACCAAATGGTGTGGCTTCTTGCAAACAACAGTTTCTCTGATCCTTGAGTTTTCGTATCGACACAATGGGGACAATCAAATGCTAGCATAATTTATAAGCACTTATGCAAGGTGGACTTGCATAAATGTTTGAATACAGAGGAAACTTTGCCTAAGATCTAACATTCTAGTGATGAGAGCAGACAGAACTAACAGTAAATATTTATCAGTACAATAGTATTGCTTTGCTTTTCTGTAGTGCTTCACTGTTTACAAAACACATTTACAAACATCTTTCTCAGATCCTTACATAGTATATAGGATGCAATTTATCATTTGAAAGGTGACGATTAAAAAGTCTGAATTAAAATAAATCTATTAGGGACCTTTAATTTGTCAGAGAAATAAATTAAAACCTAAAATAGCTTGAGTTAAAAGATATTTTATTGGCATATACAGTAACAGAGTCTGAGATGAGGGAGCTTTCAGGCATGACTGGATTCAAGGCTAATAAAAGAAAATAGTTTTAAATCATTTCTCAGAAATATCAATACTTCTTGTGTTTTGTTTCATTCCCAGGCACGGAGCTGTATCCCCAGCTGACTCTAAACATACACCCTGTGGTAGGAGGAAGGTGGCTCCCGCCTCTTCACCCAGAAAGTTATAAAGGTAAATTCAATTTTTCAATAATGTCTGTAAAATTCCTGAGAGTAAGTCTGATTTGAAAGATTTGCATTGCATGCCCAATCCTCAACCAGAAGCTGGGTAGAGAGGAATAAGGTTAGCTGTTAGTGAAGGGCTCAATGGACAGGACAGAGCACTGGGAAGCAGAAGCCTCTGTTTGACCCCAGGAGCAAAGTATCCACACTCTGTGTATTAATGGATAACCAAATAAAAATCACGACTGATGCTCAAGGAGGAAAGGATGCTGGGGACGCCAGCTGAAATGTCCGCCTCTGAAGATGAACAGTTAAAGGTATAGGATATAGGCAGCAACAGAACCCAGGCACTCTGCAGATACACAATGCTTTCTTTTTTTTTTCAAATTAGAGATTGGGAAAAGTATAAAATATATGTTGCAAGTATGAAGTGATTAGAAAATTGAATGAAAAAAAAAAATGGTTCCCGTGACTCAAGGAACTAAAGTTGCTTCAGTCATCGTAAATAAGCCCGGAAAAACTTCACGGAAGGCATTCCACTTAAAGAATTACACAAGTTGCCTTTGGATTGTCCATTGATAAGTCAAATTTGAACATTTGACATGTGAATTCCATGAACATGTCAAATTTGAACATGACCAAGTGAATTCCATAGATCATATTTCTGGTACAGACATATCCAGGGAAATTATTTTTCGATTCAATGTATATTTGGCTGCCTGATTTCACCAGACTACATGTATTAACAGGTTTAAACACTATTCAACAGTGACAGAGACATGCACTCATTGTAGAAACACAAGCATAGCTAGCGGTATTTCCCAGAGAGCTATCAGCCCTGTAACTGAAGTTGCAGCCTGTGAATGCAGGACTCCTCAGTAATTACTCTTCCCTTTCAGATCAGAAGGAAAATAACCTCATGTATTTATAGCCAACTCTATTAGGTATTCAAGGATAATCTGTTGATTCATGCACTGATTTCTCATACAGGATGTTGTTATTTGAAGGGATTTGCTCACGGGAAAAGATCTAATTGGCTTGATTGTATAAGCAGCGTGGCCTTCGTAAACAGCTGATGTGTGCTATTTGTTGGCGTTTGCAAATGTAGATTAGAGAGGAAGAATGGAGGGTGGGAGGGAGAGGAAAGGGCTGCCAATACATTTCACCAGCTTAGTTTATTGATAACCTGTCGCCTTGTCCAAAGTTGAGGTCGGTATATAAATTTACTTTTTTTAACCATATGCTAATGTGAAGAATAAAAATAAAAAGCTGAGCTAATTTGGTTAAATAAACTATATTGATAGCAGCCAATCCAAGCTATTGCATATGAATTGCCTAAGCATAGAGCTTAAAATACTAACGTGATTGTGTTGAAGCCAACTTGGTGGCCATATAACTCTGGAACAAAGTCTTGCTAGATTAGAAACATGTAACAATGGTAAGTGACTTATCATGGTGCTGACACAATTTAGTAATATAATAGGACGAGTTTTTTTAAATTGGCCTAAAGAACTTTACGGGGTTATTTTAGAAACATGACCACAAATCCTAGTGGTCCTATTAACCTCATTCAGAATTGTCTATTTCTTAAGTTGTAGAAACATGAAAGCATTTAAAAATACAGGCCAAAATCATTTGAATGCATATTCTGTCAACACTTCTTTGGGCCCTAGGATAAGTTAGAAATTTTTTTTTTTCATGCTTCCACCTAGTGATTTGCATATAAGGAGATCATTTTAATTTGATAGGATAAAATGCTGAAATGTTTTACTCAATAAAGGCTACCAGCAGCATGATTATCCAGGACATGTGGAGGCTTTAAGCCAAAACGAGCTTTGGAATGTAGACCTGTAGAATGGGTTAAGAGGCCAAATTCTACAGTATTTTTTTTTCTACTCAATTCTAGGATGAGTCTTCAGTGCTGTGAGTCTGATTAAAAAAAAAAACAAAAAAACCCAAAAAACACTGAGAGTTCAACCATATTTAATTTATAGGAAAACAAGATAATATTTTAAAATAAGGAAAAGCTCACTGTGTGACAATTTAAGATGACAAAAGTGAGGAAGAGAAATGGAAAGGGGAGGAAGGGGTCAGGAATACAGGACTGGGGAGATGGAAAAATAAGGATTTTTCTTTAAAAGGGAGTCAGACCCAGAGGTTGCTGAGATACCACTGATTGTCATAGCAGGTGTCTCTTAAAGGGTCTAATTCCTTGTATTTCCTGATCTAGATCACTTTTCAAACTCGATCCATTTATTAAAACATACCATCAATTTCTTCAAGAGACAGAATAGTGAAAATCATTAAGAACATGACTCCTGGAAAAATCACAACTGAACTGGAGTTTTGGCTCTCCTGCTTAATTGCTGTGACATTGGGCAAGATACATAATCTCTCTGTGCCTCAGTTTCCCCATCTATAAAATGGATGTATTAATATGTTCCCTTTATGAGTTTGTTGTTTTTGTTGTATATATTAAATAAACTGTTTTAATATATATGTTATGATATTACATGTATCTAGAATAGTGCAGAAATAAACAGAGCCTATATTGTTAGCTATTACTATCACCAACCTAGTGTATTATTACTGGAAGGGCTTTATTTCTACATTTTAATAAAATTTTCAAAAGGTTTGAGATTTACAGATAGTTTGAGAAGATAGTATCAAATTCCCATGCATTTCACAGCCAATTTCCCCTATTAATGTCTTACAAATAAATGATTAATTTATGATAGTTAATAAACCAATTATTGATATGCCATTGTAAAACAAAGTCTAAACTTTATTCAGATTTTCTTAGTTTTTATCTAATGTCTTTGGGCTGTTCTAGGATCCCACTCCAGATGCCACATTACATGTAGTTTTCATTTTCCTTACGCTCCTCTTGGCTGAGAGAGTCTCTCAGATTTTCTTTGTTTTTGACAACCTTACAGTTTTGAAGGGATTTTGTGGTATATCCCTCAATTGAGATTTATCTGATGGTTTTCCAGGATTAGACGGGGATTATGGGTTTCAAGAGGAAGACCACAGAGGTTAACTGCCACCTTCATCACACCACACCAAGGGTACATACCATTAATGTGACATCACTGTTGACGTTGAATTTGAACATCGGGCTTGAGGTAGTGTCTGTCAGGTTTCTCCACAGCAAACTTACTCTCCCCTACCCAGCCCATACTGTATTTTTTGAAAATACTTCACTCTGCACAGCCCACACTTAAGATGCAGCACCCTACTTTTCACAGCCTCAAGGGTGGAATATTTACATAAATTATTTGGAATTTTTCTGCATAAGAAATTTGTCTATTTTCACCTATTCTTTGTTTGATTAAACAAACATTTAATTATATCAAAATAGAATCATGGATGTTTAACATTTTTGGTTATAATTCAATGTTTAATTTATTCTGTTGTTCGAAGTGTTTCACCTTTGGCCAAGATGAGTTTTCAGTTGCCTTCAGTGTTCTTTTGACAAATTATCATCATTGTGTGTGAGAGGGTGTATGTGTGTGTTTAGCACATCCTTACTTTATGGAACTACAAGATACTCCGAGTTTATCTTGTATGTTTCCTGTCCCAGACTTAGAATCAGCCACTTCTCTGAGGAGCCCCAGTTTCTTTTATTAGAGAATGGTATTAGGAACCAACCTCTGAATTCCATATGTGCTTACTGCTTCTGGCGTGTGTCCTTGGTCTAGGATTTCTCAGCTGACAGCAGAAACATTATGTGCATACTAATCAATGTATATACAAATAACTAAATATTTTCTAAATATAACTATCTAACTATATTAAGCTACACCTAAGTCTATATTGATGTATCTAAGTTTAATCAATTACCACAAGGATCATTCTACCTTCCTCCTCTTGCTTATTTGCTACCTCCCACTCCAAAAGTGAGAAACCTGGCACCCCCTATACATTTAATTATTCACTTCTGGCATGTATATAATGTTATATGTATGATACCAGAGATATTAGTGCATACTACCATGGGAAACAGTTTTATCAAGAAGACTACAGAACTCAAGTACTTTTTACACTAAATTTTAAAGACTCTACTCATTTCCCAAGATACTCAAGTAGGTAACCCTCTTCCCCCACCATCTCCACTTCACTGAATTTATCTCATGAACTTTGAATACAATTAGATAATTTTGTCAATTACTCATTGCATCATGAATTCTTCAACACTGTACATTGTTTTTAAAACTTTTAAAACTTTTCATATTCTGTGTGCTGCAGTTCTGTGTATTTTAACAAAATGCATCGTGTCATGTATCCACAATTACAGTATCATAGAGAATAATGTCACTACCCCAAAATTCCCTTTTGGTTCAATTATTTATCCTTCCCTGTTTTCCACCTAAACTCCTGGTAAACATTGGGCCTTTTACTGCTGCTATAGTTTTGCCGTGTCCAGAATGTCATACAATTGGAACATGCAGTATGTGGCCTCTTCAGACTGATTTCTTTCACAGAATCTCTGTGCCGACTTATCTCACATTTAAGATTCATCTGGTGTTTCATAGCTTGATAGCTAGTATAGTGTAATCACTAAATAATATTCCTTTGTAAGGATGTTCCATAGTTTGTTTATTCATTCATCTCCTGAAGAAAAGCTTAGTTGTGTTCAGTTTGGGATGATTATACCTAAAGCTGTAATAAATAAGTAAGTTTTTGTGTTAATACTAAATTACTCTTTTTTCTCTAGTTTCCTAAGGCAGAAGCTTAGGCTACTGATTTTAGATCTTTCTTTTTTTAGTACATATCTTTAATGCTATACATTGGATTTCCCTCTTAGTATCATTTTTGGTACTTTTCATGAATTTGGTGCATCTTACAAATTCCATACATTGTAATTTTATTTTCATTTAGTTCAAAGTATTTTTTAATTTCTTGTGAGATTTCTTTGTGATATGTATTATTTGGAACTGTGTTGTTCAATCTCCAAATATTTGGGGATTTCCCAGCTATCTTTCAGTTACTGATTTGTAGTTTAATTCTATGGTCTGAGAACTTGCATTGTATGATTCCTATACCTTTAAGTTGTTAAGGTGTGTTTTATTGACCAGAAAGTGGTGTATCTTTGCCAATATTCCATGGGAGCTTGAGAAGAATGTTTAATCTGTTGTTTCACAGCAAAATAGATAAAAAAATAAAAAGGCAACCCACTGAATGGGAGAAAATATTTGAAGATTATGTATCTGAAAAAAGGTTAATATCCAAAATATATAAAGAACTTGCAACTCAATATCAAAAAAAATCCAATTAAAAAATGGGCAGAAGATCTGAATAGACATTGTTACCAAAGATGGCCAGCAGGTACATGTAAAGATGGTCAACATCACTAATCATCTGGGAAATGCAAATTAAACCACAGTGAGATATTACCTCATGCCTGTTAGAATGGTTATTTTTAAAAAGAAATACTGTGTTGGTGAGTTTGTTGAGAAAAGGAAATCCTCCTGCTCTGTTGGTGGAAATATAAATTGGTTACAGCCTTTAAGGAAAACAGTATGGACTCTCCTCAGAAAAATTAAAATCGAGGAATTACCCTTTGATTCAGCTATTCCTCTTCTGGGTATTTATCTGAAGAAAATGAAAACACTAATTAGGAAAGAAATTAGAACATGCATCCCCATGTTCATTTCAGCATTATTTACAATAGCCAAGATATGGAAACAACTTAGGTGTCCACTGATGGATGAAGGAATAAAGAAAATGTGATATATACACACACAATGGAATATTATTCAGCCATAAAAAGAATGAAATCTTGCCATTTGTGCCAACATGGTTGGACACTGAAGACATTACGATAACAGAAGTAAGTCAGTCAGAAAGACACATACCACACAATCTCACTTACATGTTGAGTAGTTTAAAAAAAAAACCCTCAGAAAACAGATTAATGGTTGCAAGAGACAAGGAGTTGGGAGGCTGACAAAATGGATGAAGGGAGTAGAAATGTACAAATTTTCAGTTATAAATCATGGGGATGCAATGTACATCATGGTGACTACAGTTAATATTGTATTGCATACTGGAAATTTGCTAGTAGAACACATCTTAAAAGTTCTCTTCACAAGAAAAAAATACATAACTATGTATGGTGATGGATGCTAACTAGACTTACATTTCACAATACATACAAGGATGAGATCACTGTGTTGTACACCTAAAACTAATATGTTATATGTCAATTATATTTCAATAAAAAGATACAAAGTAAAAAAATGATCGATATAGTTAGATTAATATCCACCATATTTATAAATTTTCTAGTTTATATGTTCATTGCTTTCCTTCTCCTTCATCTGCCTTCTCTAATTTTAACTAAGCATTCAAGATTATTGCATTTTCCCTATTCTTAGCATATCAGTTATACGTACTTACAAAAATGTTTAGTTGTTCTTAGAATTGGCAATATAGATTTTTAACTAATCTAAGCCTACTTTCAAATAGGTAGAATATGACATATCATGTATAGTGTAGTTATCGTATAAAAATGTTCCCAATTTCTTCCTCTTTTGGATATTACTGTCATTTAACTTATCTATAAGCTGTGATCATCCAATACATTTTTATGTTAATTTGATCAGTTCTCAGATCAAGAATGAGAAAATTTTAAATTATGTTCACTTCAAATATATTTTTTATATGATCTTCCTTTCTTTATGTAGATCTGAGTTTTTGACCCAGATAATTTTCTGTTAGCTCCCTTAGCATATTAATCGTAGCTATTTACTATTGCCTGTTGAAATTCCAATATCTATATCATATTTGGGTCTTGTAATGATAAATACTTTGTCTCTTCAGAATGTGTTTTTCCTTGCCTTTTGGCACGCCTTGTAACTTTTTATTGAAATCAAACATGATGAGGGTGAGTCTACATCTAGCAGCGTTTTAAAGCTATTAATTCACTGCTATTACACTGGAATCCTATTGATGTGGTGAATATATGAAGAAGAAGGACAGAGATTTAATGTTGTAATTAAATCTTAGTATTTCAGTGGACTGGTGTCCCTGGGTGTGATATTCACACGTTTCTTAATTTGTATCTCCAATTATGTGAGACAGAAGTCCAGAGGGGTGGAGTTGAGAAGTAATCCCAGATAAGATAACAAGGCTTTGTCTTTCTCCCTGCAGATTGGACCCTTGGGATGGGTAAACTTCAGGTGACTTTCACTCCTGGTTACTTTTCCTTTTCCACTACTAGAGCCAGGAGGATATCTTTCTTGGTTCTTCACAGTGGGTTCCTGCAGGTAAAACCCAGAGGAGTGCAAAGCCGCCCTTACACTGTGGTTCCCAGGAGTTTCTTACTCTCTAGCTCTAGCTGACACTGTCTTTGGCACTCATTGAAATTACCTACCCCATCTGTTTATGTCTCCAGCTGCTTCTGCTCCATATGATTAGATCTTGGCTGTGACTTTTAGAATCACCTGTCTCCTCATATTTCAGTCTGTCAGAATGCCCTGTGATCTTAGTTCTCTGATGAGTCCAAGAAAGGTTATCAATTTTTAGTTTAAGAGTTTTTAGGAGAAATCTCAAAAAACTGGCATGATGTCTTCTAAGTTATTTTCCTGTAGGAACTAAAACCAAAAAAGGACATTTTTTTTAGATGAAAGAGAACAGATTGAGATAGAGTAGATCATATTTAGTAAAAGTAAGAAATACTTCAATCACATATGTGTGTAATCAATGTGTCAAAAATAATCAAACTTTAAGAAAAATCTGAAGAGTACTAATCCAGAGCACTGGTCAAGTCTTGCTTTTCTGTGATGGTGAGCATTTGTATGCTTAAGTATCTATTTTTAATTAAATTAATATAAAACATAGAATAAGATATATTTTGGATTTCACACAATCCCAGTGTACTGGCTATAATGGCACAGCTTTCTCTCAGAACCAGAGCTTTGCAGCGGTCTCTTGAGAAGTGCTCCTGTAGACATTAACTCACTTTTGACAATGTTGACCACTAAAAATACATTAATTTTAAAGGACTGAAGAAAAAAATTGGACAAGGTAAATAAATAGCACTGTAGGAAAAATCCCAGTATCTTTACTCAGACTGAAGTTCAACTTCTCAAATTAGTTCTCTATTATTTCATTATTCTGTTCTCACTGGGGAATAATAGCCTTATTCACATCAGTTAACCTTCAAGTATGTGGAAAATTGATATTTAATGCTTAAAAAATTAATATGTGTCATTTTAAAATGTTTCTGATTTAAACACAGGAGTTGGGTTAGAAGACATTGTGTAGATCATTCCTCAGCATCAAACACCTTATCTTGAGCCATCCAGCCTGGACACTGTCCTGTTTTGGGTACTAGTCTTTGAAAGCTCTTGTTTCAAAATTCTTCCCTGGGAGTGGACCCCAAGTTTCCTCTTATTACCAGAATCAGGAACTCTGCCTGTGATATCAGACTAAAATCGAGCATACCTACTGACAAACTTTGCAAAAACTTCAAATCCTAGGAAAATGAGTCCTGTGATTCTCATCTTTGCATTTTACCTATTTTAGCCACTGTTGCTAACATATCAATAAAAATAAGATGGCAAAAATCCTAATATGTAGAACACTTGGTCCCTTAGAGAAGTATATTCTATTTATATAATGGAATATGACTCAGCCATAAAAAAGAATAAAATAATGCCAATTGCAGCAACATGGATGGACCTAGAGATCGTCATTCTAAGTGAAATAAGCCAGAAAGAGAAAGAAAAACACTATATGATATCACTTATATGTGGAATCTAAAAAAATTAAAAAGAGCACTAATGAACTCACCTACAAAACAGAAACAGACTCACAGACATAGTAAACAATCTTATGGTTACTGAGGAAAGGGGTGAGAAGGATAAATTTGGGAGTCTGAGATTTGCAAATGTTAGCCACTATGTATAAAACTAGATTAAAAAAACAAATTTCTTCTGAATAGCACAGGGAACTATATTCAATATCTTGTAATAATCTTTGATGAAATATAATATGAAAACGAATATATGTATGTATATGCACAACTGGGACACTGTGCTATATACCAGAAATTGACAATTGACACATTGTAACTGACTATACTTCAATTAAAAAAAAACTTAGCTAGAAAATAAAATGTCATATAAAATATTTCATAAAGTACACCTTGTATCCACTGGCCTTTTTTTCAGTATATGATCAACTGGGAATACTAAAGAACATTATGTCTTTTCAAGTGAACCTGTACTAAATATTTTTTAATTATTTAAGATTCTAAATATTTGTATCTTTACTAGTATCTGAAACTGGATCAAAATTTTATGGTAAAAAATATAAAGTTAATTAAAAATACGTAAAAGTCATTACTAAACTGGAAATCTGAAAACTTGGATCCTGAACAAATGTATAATGCTAGATGTTTTGTGGTGGGAAAGTAATTACCCACCATAAATCTCTATTTCCTTTTCAAAAACTAAAGAGGGTTAATTCAATTATATGATTAATCCTCTTCTAGCTCTGAAGTTGTACATTTGATTTCACTAACACATTAACTCTTTCAGAGATAGTAAATCTTCCATTTTATTTTTCACTATGTATTTCTTGCATTTCCTTATAAGAAAGAGAACTGACCAAATTGCTGCTGGATATCAAACAACTTATTGTTAATATTGTGAATGTCTATGGGTTTGATTTTTCCAGTTTTACGTATCTGAAAAATACAAGGATCCTTTATACTAAGAAAAAATTTTATTTTCCTTACTGAATACAATTTACATTTTTCTTTATGTAGAAAGTCTTGATTCTTCTTTTCAATAAATACATTTAAAAGTGCCAAAAACTTTCTCAAAGAGACAACTGATTTCACTGATGATCATAAAAAGGCCAGAGAAAGCTGATAATGGAAAAAGTGATTACCTGATAGAGCTCTTTTGTTGAATGTTGGTCTTAGGGAAAAATCCACGATGAAAATGTACTTGAAGAGATGACTACCACTGCATTCCACAAGCAGAGCCAGTGTATCTAAAATTCAAGATTTCTCAAATATGTTCCTGTGTTTTCTTCTGGACTTTGAAACTGTCATTTGAAATATCCAGGTTTATACACATGACTTTCTTGACCACTGTACCAGTATTGTTAGTTAACTTTGTGTTGTAACAGCCGAATCTAATAGGTGGCGGTTTAAAGCCACAATCATTTATTTGGATCTATGGTGGGTGAATCTTCACTCTGGGCTGAATGTATCTATGTAAGTTTTTTACTGGTCTTGGTAAGGCTTACACAAAAACCTGCAGTTAGCTGTCAGAGTGGCTGGCAGTCAGTCTAGAGGAGTCTTGGATGGTTTGTTTCTGCTGTCTGTGATTGCTCAACCTCCTGTAGGTTAGCCCATATTTATGCAAATGGTGACGAGGTTCACAATAACAGCAAGATTGCAAATGGCGAAGTTCCTTTGGGTCTAGGCTTACACTTCTTACATCAGTTCTTCTGAATTCTGTAGTTCAAAGGAAGTCACCAAGACAGTGCAGATCCAAGGGACACAGAAATAAACCCTATCATTGATTAAAGGAACTACAAAGAAGGGAGGTCATCTTTTCCCCACTTACTACACTGCTAATAAATTAATTTATCAGCACATTCACATCCATGGAACAAGTTTGAGGTTAAACGTTCAGGAACTTGAGAATATAGTCTGGTATCTGGCTACTTAGTAAATCCCCAAGTTGTGGTCCTAAACAGTGAATGTAAATTATCATATTAAACTTTTTGCAGCTAAAATTTAGAAACTTCCCTGATGGCTACAGTAAATGCCTGAGAAATCTAGAAAAACCAATGTTAGACACATTCTACCCATAAATATTGAATAAACTCATGGTAATATTCAAGCTGTCTCATACAACTAAATGTGTGGGAAAAATATGTCTACCTAAAGAAATTTTTGAATAGGGGCCATTTATTAGCATTAGGTGCAGGAATATAGTAATTCCATAGATAAATGGATAGGGACATGTGCCCCTGGAGGGGACTCAGACAAAAAGGGACATTGCACTGGTGGCCACCTGCCATGGGGAGTGCATGGATCGAGCCACAGACAGGGCATACTCAGGTCCTAACTAGAGAGGATGAGCCTCCTTGGTTGGATAGAAGACAGCTGGGACAGTCAGAAGGGTTGGAGAAACCTGGATTCCACTTGAGAGGAGCATACAAGCACTAGCTAACCCCCAGAACAGAGCAGAGAAAGATCTGCCAGAGCAATTGCCAGGTTTCCTATGACCACCTCACCATGTGTCCCAGGTAGAGCTAAGCAAATGCTTTCTGGCTTTGCTATACCCTGCCACAGCAGGGCATTAGACTGGAGGCAGCCATGATTGAGAAAAAGACTTGACCATGGGCTACATCTGAGAAAAGCTTCAGACACCTAAACAGGCAGCACACTGCCTAGATACATGAGCCCCACTTGCTTCAGCATTTCCCTCCTCTGGGGCAAATGTCCCATTGCAGGGAGAGGCAAGATACACACTTAAAGGGAACAGAGCCAGTCTGAGCCCAACCCTCAGGGTTTCTACTCCAGCAACCTGGGATCAGATCCTGCCCCAAAGAAAACTCACAGTCAACAGAAGGAAGTAATAAAGATTGGATAAGAAATAAAATAGAGATTAAAAAATACATAAGAGCAATGAAACCAATAACAGTTTTTTTTGAAAACAAACAAACTTGATAAACATTTAGCCAGGCTCACCAAAAAGAAAAGAGGACCAAGATAAAATAAGAAATTAAACAGGAGGAGTAACAACCAATACCAGAGATACAAAATGTCATAAGAGAGTACTATGAACAGGTAAATGCCAACAAATTGGGCAACACAGAAAAATTGGACACATTTTTAGAAACATCCAACCTGCTAGACTGAGTCAAGAAGAAATAGACAATTGGAACAGATCACTAGTAACGAAACTGAATTTTAATTAAAAACCTCCCAGCAAACAAAAGTCCAGGACCTGATGGCTTCACAAGGGAACTCTATTCAACATGTAAAGAACTCAGATCTGTCCTTCTCAAACTATTCCAAATAACTGAACAGGATACAACACTCCCAAATTCATTCTACAAGGCCACCATCAGCCTGATACAAAAGCCAGACAGACACTACAAAAAAAGATACTTACAGGCCAGCATTTCTGATAAATATAGATACAAAAATTCTCAACAAAATATTGCCAAACCAAATCCAGTACATAAAAAGGATTACACACCGTGATCAGGTTGGATTTATTCCAAGGTTACAAGGATAGTTCAACATTAACAAAATCAACGTGCTATACCACCTTAACAAAAGGGTAGATAAAAATCACATGATTATCTCAACAGATGCAGAGAAAGCATTTGACAAACTTCAACTTCCATTCATGATAGAACTCTCAAAGTGAGTATAGAGGGAACATCTTCACATAACAAAGGCCGTTTATGACAAACCCCAAATCATCATACTTAATGGTGAAAAGCTGAGAGCCTTTCCTCTAAATACAGCAACGAGGCAAAGATACCTACTCTTGCCACTTCTATTTAACATAGCTTTGAAAGTCCTAGCCATGGCAAGCCAAGAAAAATTAAAAGGATCCAAATTGGAAAGGAATAGTTAAAACTGTCGTTATTTGCAGATGACATGATACTTTATATAGAAAACTCTAAAGCCTCCACACAAAACTATTAGAATAAATGAATTCAGCAAAATTATAGTATACAAGATTTATAAACAGAAATCTGTTGTTTCCACACATAAATAATGAACTATCAGAAAAAGAAAGTAAAAAAAAATCTCTTTTAAAGTCATATCAAAAAGAATAAAATACTTGAGAATAAACTTAACTAAGGAGGTGAAAAACCTATACTCTGAAAACTATAAAAGGTTGATGAAAGAAATTGAAGATGATACAAAGAAATGGAAGGCTATCTCATGCTCTTGGATTAGAAGAATGTTAAAATGACCGTACTACCCAAAGCAATCTACAGACTAAGTGCAATCCCTATTAAAATACTTTTTTGTACTGGGAAACTTTGCTAAAATCCAGTAAAACATAAAACTTCTTGAAGGCAGGGGCTTATTTCTGTTATGCTTATTGCTGCATCAACAGAGCCCGAACAATGTCTGACACAGTAGGTGCTCACTACCTTTTAAAGAGGAAGAAAAGATACTTCAATACTCTTTTGAAAGTTGGAGTGGATGAAAGTCAAACCATCCTGATACATAAACATGTCAGAATATGTTAATGTATGTTTAGGTATGTACAGAATATCATTTAGACTTGGCCTTGAATATGGAGTTATTGAAATAAATTTTCAGAAAGAGAACATACAAATTCAAACAATGTTGTTGAGCATGGAGAATCATCTCATGGGCAACTTCAAATGTTTAATGCTATTTTGTAAGAGGCTATTAGATATTGAAGGATGGGTATTGTTAATTGCATTCTATAGGGGCTGGGAAAAAAATCACATGTAATATGAGTTACCTAGACTAAGTCGCTATTCCTTGTTAGAGACCAGAGAGAAAAAACAACAATTTTTGCTCATATCACTCACTCCTAAAATAAGGATGTGCCAGACCCTCATATTTCTTTCCATATATTGGGGTTGCAGTTAAATTACAGCTGAAAAAGTTGAAATTCGGTGCTATATTTGTGAATGAATGGCTGTATAAACTAAATACTATCCTATTGTTCTGTAAGTTAACAGGTTGAGTAGAATTTTATCAGTCCAACATGCTGATGTTTTCTTTTTTCTTAGAATCCTCTATATTTAAATATTAAATTTACATATACAGTTCCCTCTTTTTGTATTCATTATACTAACTACCCTTGCTAGTTGGGTGAAGATAACTAATTCTTTTTTAACTCTGAAAAATTATAGGCCTTACCTTGTACTTTGCTTAGTTTAGCCTCAGGAAGTCCTTTCCATACTTAGCATAACAATTAGAAAGCTGGACCTTATTTGGTTTAATGTACAACAAAGTGTGACACTATGAAAGTCAGAAAGGTTATTCCCTTGTGTTGTTTCGTCTCCTTAGGCTTAGAAGTTCCCATAATAATAGACTTCCAGGTTTCAAGAGAGAGAAGAAAGCCAATTAAGCTAGAGTTATAATATCTCAAATGAACTAAGGAATTATAATTAGATTAGGCTGATATACATTAAACATCTTAGGTTACAGATAAATGGAAAACATGAGAAGTGTCAAATAATTACCTATAACAAATAAAACTTGACCAACAGCAAGTATAAAGGGTGAAACTATCAAACTCTTTATGTTATCTTTTACTTTTTTCTGTACATGTTTTTACTTCATTTTCTACCTTCTAATGACAATATATCTTTGAATAAGTTATACAAAGTAAAACATTTAAAACAATGTTTAATACATATAATAGCCATAGCTTTGCAACCTCCTTTTCAAGAACTAAAATAATTTATTGAAATATTAATGTCACTTCCTCCCTTGAATTGATCATCTTTTCATTTTCCTCTATGTGAAGCAACAGCCAACTTTTTCTATAAAGGGCCAAATAAAGAATAAATAATTGAGACTCTGTGGACCGTACAGTCTCTGTCAAACTATTCAACTCTTCCATTGTTGTACAAAAGCAATCACAGACAGTATCAAAACAAATGGTCATGGCTGTGCTCCAATAAAACTTTCTTATTTTCAAAATAGGTGGCAGGCTGGATTAGACTGTAGGAATTTGCTGACACCTACCCCCACGCCATTCTAAACATATGTCAAAACTATTTCTTCAAAAGTTTCTAATTTATGAATGGAAAACTGAACCCTCATTTCTGCCACTATCTTGGCAATTTCTTTGATAGAGAACTGAAATATTCTGGTGTGAAATAAAAGTGTATTGACAATAGAAGCACCTTAAATATATAAAACAAATATTAGCAAACCTGAAGAAAAAAACAGTGATGCAATAATAAGGGATTTCAGTACCCTACTTTCAATAATAAATAGATCATGCAGATATAAAAATATGAAAGCATTGAACTTAAACTACATATCAGACCAGATTAACTTACCAGATATTTATACAACATTCCATACAACAGCAGAAGAATACATATACTTCTGAAGTGCCCATGGAGCATTCTACTGTACAGATCATACAGTAGGTCCCAAAACAAGTCTTAAAAAATTTAAGAAGATTGAAGTCATATCATGGTTTTGATTTAATGAAATCATATCATCAAATCATATAATCTTTTCTGACCACAACTGTCTGAAACTGGAACTCAATTATAAAAAGAAAACTGTAAAATCCACAAATACATAGAGATTATACAACATGCTACCAAACAACTGATGGGTCAGAAAGGAATCAAAGAAAAAATGTGAAAGATATTTAGAGGTGAATAAAAATGGAAACAACATAACAAAAATTACAGTTTGGCTGGATTTGAGAAGGAACAAAATAGACAAATCTTTCACTAGATTCAAAAAGAAAAAAAAAAAGGAAAAGAGGACTCAGAAAGTGAAAAAGCAGACATTAAAGCAGATACCACAGAAATGCAAAGGATCATGAGACTACTATGAATAATTATATGCCAACAAATTGGACAACCCAGGAGACATGGATAAAGGCTGAAAATATACAAGCTATTTAGATTAAATCATGAAGAAATAAAATTTCTGAACAGATCCATTACTAGTAAGAAGATTGAATCAGTGATCAAAAACTTCCAACACACAACAGCAGGACCATATGGCATCACTGGTGAATTATACTAAGCATTCAAAGAATCAGTATCAATCTTTCTCAAACACTTCCAAAATAGAAGAGAAGGGAACATGTTTGAACTTTTTATAAGGCTAGCATGACCCTGGAAGACTAAAATAAAATGAAAATGACATCATGTATCTGAAGAACATAGATGCAAAATTCAACAAAATATTGGCAAATGTTACAAATGAATATTTGGAATATTTGAATTAGTGAATTCAAAAATACATTAAATGAATCATACACATGACCAGTGGAATTTATTCCAAGGATGCAAGGATGGTTCAATATACGCAACATCAATATGATATACCACAATAACAAAATGAAGAAAATAATGAAAGATACAGTTCTCAAAAACTGGATAGAGAGGAACCCTAACTCAGTATACTGAAGTTTTTATATGACAATCTCATGGCTAAATCACACTCAACAGTAAAAAACTGAAAAATCAGGAACGAGAAAAGGATGCCCAATCTCACCACTTTTATTCAACATAGCACTGGAAATTCTAGCCAGAGAAATTAGGCAAGAAAGAGAAATAAGAAGCATCCAATTAAAAAATAAAGCACATTGTCTCTATTTACAGATGACATATTATATATAGAAAACACTAAAAACTCCACCAAAAAAAAATGTTAAGAGAAAGATTACTTTCTAAGTAAAACATAAGTTAATCTGGCACATGTTGGTAAACCCAAGCTGCCAATTCACTGATGTGTCTGGGAATAAATACTGAATGCACAAATGCCAACATGCATTAGTATATAGTCAACTTACTCACAAATTCCTTTGAAAAGGTATGAAATTCTGATTATCCAACTCATCTCTATGCCACTTAAAGTGAAGGTTAAATCTTTTAAACATTAAATTTTTAAGCTAAGACTAAAATCATTCTCCAGTAAGAGGTAAAATGTTCTCAGTATGTCAAGCAAATTGACTAGGAATGAAACATAATTGTGGCTTTCTAATATTTTGGTTACTATTTCCCACTAATTTCGTACCCACTTAAGTGACTAGGAACCAATGCTTACATCCACAGAATTTTCTGATGTAAACAGATCTGTTTTCAAGGAAAATATCTTGTTTTTATTAAATGAGTAGAAATGTAAAAATGTTAATAAAACTTGCTCTCTTAAATATACCAAAATAGGAATAAAAATGTCAGAATAAAGATTTATATCACAGTGGATTTGATTTTGGCATTGAGCTGTGCATGTATGAACATTTAAAAATTTTAAAAGTTCTCAATGCCTTGATTTACAGATTGGGGGTTGACAAAGAAACTGTGTCAAATGTGAAAATATACATTAAAGACCTTAAGATCCTCTACCATCTGATTGTGACTCCATTTTGTCAAACTTTAATAAATAATTGCCTATACTTATTTCAACAAAAGATGAAAAAGTTACCTCTAAGTATCACTTGAGAATGAATGGAAATGTTTTCTAGGAAAAATAAGATGATTTACATAGCATAATGTCTAGATTATGAATTTAAGTGAAAATATATTTCCATTACAGCCTTATGTTTTTTATTAAAAGAGACCATTCATCTGATACAATTCTCCCAAGTGTAGGGCCCTAGCTCTGCTTTTAATTTTAACAGATCAGAATATTAATGAATTTTAGCTTATATTAGAACCATATTTTTCGAAAATGACTTTAAGTGGGGCAGCTATTTGAACTCAAGCAGTTGTAAATTTTTCTGGGAATCAAGAGTTCTAATATAGTCAACAGAAAAAAATCTAATCAGAAAAATAATCAACATAGTGCAAATAAGCATAGAATATTTACCTCTGCATAACTAGAAATTACTATTCTCACAGAATATTTGAAAAAAACTCTGCCACAGTTTGTAAAAAATTGAAAAGAGATAGTGCTTGTCTGAGGAGGATCAGAGACCATTTCCTCACCAATTGTTTCCCACCTAATCTCTCACTGTATGGAGTGGGCTTTTGATGATTTGAATACAAGTTGGTCAGGGTAGTCTTTATAAATTAAAGTTTTAATACAGTGGAATACTATTCAGCCATTAAAAATGACAACATAACACAATTTGCAGCAACATGGCTGTCCCTGGAGAATGTCATTCTAAGTGAAGTAAGCCAGAAAGAGAAAGAAAAATACCATATGAGATTGCTCATATGTGGAATCTAAAAAATAAATAAATAAATAAATAAATAAATAAATAAATAAATAAATAAATAAATAAATAAATAAATACGAAACAGAAACCGACTCATAGACATAGAACACAAACTTGTGGTTGCCAAGGGGGAGGGTGGTGGGACAGACTGGGAGTTCGAAATTTATAGATACTGACAGGCATATGTAGAATAGATAAATAAGATTATACTGTATAGCACAAGGAAATATATACAAGATCTTGTGGTAGCTCACAGCAAAAAAGAATGCAACAATGAATATATATATGTTCACGTACAACTGAAAAATTGTGCTCTACACTGGAAATTGACACAACATTGTAAACTGACTATAACTCAATAAAAAAAAGTTTAAAAAAAAAGAAAAAAATTAATTTTGAAAATCAAAATTTATATTGACTTTAGTTTAATCAAGCACCAAAGGAACTGAGACACTGAATATGACATTCAATACAGTTGAAAAGTTAGCTGAACTGGCACACGACATTTCTGATACCAGATAAACACAATACTGAATTATTCTGAGGTTCATGAGATTCTCTCCATACAATGTCTTCATATGTTTTTGGCTAGATGAAATTGGAAAGATATTTTTTCTCAAGAAGATGTAATACAAGTAGCCAATATATGATTTTTCTTTTGAAATCAAAATTGTTTGGTTTGTGGCTATAGAACTATCATTACATTTGCTACAGTGAGCCTTACTGAAGCAAAAATTACAGAATTCCCAATTAGTCAAGGAAGGTATTCAAACCTGACGGTTGATTACAATGCAAATGTTACTGGGATTGAACATGTTAACAAGGAAAATACATTATATCAAGTCACTGAGAAATGGAAATGTATCATGAGTTTAATAATTCTTCTCTAGGGAGTTCTTACCGTGGGCTAAGTACTATGCTGAGTACTTTACATGACACTAGCTAACATACTAAATATTCAGCCTTTGTCAGATGTTGTGCTATGTACTTTTCCTTCATAAAAGCAGCAGAAAAAAATTCTAAGACTGTCAAGATTCTCTATCTTGTTCTACATAATCATTTCACTTGAGTTTGGGTGGGATGTGTGAATATGATGATATCCCTATCATGATTAAGTTACCTTATTAGGAAAAGATGAATTTTGCAGCTATAATCGAAGATCAAAATCTTTCATTTTGAAGTTGAAAGGGAAATTTTTCCTGAATTGGCCTACTTAATCAGGTAAAAACTCTTAACAGATGGGATAGACCAGTTCTGAAGAGAGAAGTTTTCTTGCTGGCCTTGAAGAAGGAAGCTGCTATATTATGAAAGGGCCTGAGTGAGTATTCCCCAGCTAAGAGCTAGAAAGAAAACAGATGTCAGTCCTATAACCACAGGAAGATGAATTTTGCCAACACTACATGAGCCTGGAAAAGGACCACAACTCCAGAAATAGGCTGGCTGATACCTACATTGCTGCCTTATGAGACCCTGAGTGAAGAGCCCATGTAACCATGTCCAAGCTCCTGACCCACTGACGCTATGAGATAACGAATGGGTTTTGTTTTAAGCCACTAAGTATGTGCTGGTACATGATCAACTGGGAATGAGTGTATCATCTTGCTTACTCTTTACAAAGGTGTCTTAGTTTGTTCTGGCTGTTGTAACAGAACCCCATATCCTGGGTGGTTTTCCAACAACAGAATTTTTTTTCTCCTCACAGTTCCTAAGGCTAGAAGTCCAAGATCAAAGCATTAGCAAATTCAGCGTCTGGCGAGGACCTGCTTGCTGGTCTACCCCCTGTGTCCTTACATGGTGACATGGGCAAGAGGGCTCTTTGGAGTTTCTTTCATAGGAACTCTAGTCGCCTCCTAAAGGCTCCATCTTCCAAGATCATCACATTGGGGGAATAGGTTTCAACACAGGAATTTGAGAGATGCATTCAGTCTATAGTAGAAGGATTGTACAAATCAAATCAGGAAATATTAGCATTCATATGATATATATGGGGCTCAAAGAGGTTAAATAACTTGCTCCAAGAATATAGTTTATTACGGATGGAGACAGAATCAGAGTTCAAAGTTGGACTCTGATTCTAGCTCCCCATGTTCTTAACAATTCACACTGTAAATTCTGTTCATTTCAATCCTCTCAACAATCCTATGAAATTAGTATTAATATCCTCATTGTGCGAAAAGAGGATACTGCCCCAGGGATATTAAATAACTGCCAAGCCACATTAATACATGATGGAAATGAAACTTAACCACAGGACTAACTGACCACACACTTTATCCTTTATCCTAACGACAACACATTATAAGTGAGATTTACCTGTTTAAAGGTGGGATGAAGGCAAACTGGGAAACCATGCTCCTGTCCACTTTAAGCTTCTGTTCTCTACTCTGTGATGAGTTGTCCATTGCCCTTTGGGGCCCAAATATTTTCTGTCTCCCTGCTGTTTCAAAGGTTTATGTTTATACAATCTCCATTCTTATTGTTCTTACTAAACACTCAAATTTCCTCAACAAAGCATGCATGTCATGTGGTAATCTGATAAGTCACATATCAAGTTTGAATATCAGAAAAAAAAATCTTACAATAAAGCTATTGCTTTTGGAATAGTATCCCAGGGATTAAAACACCATTAAAATAATGTGATTGGCTGCATGAACTGGGATCTTTTATTTTATTTCACAGTAACTTGAGATGCATACAGAAAAACAGAGAGCCACACTGATGCATCAACAAGAAACTTCCCTTGATATAAAGGATCAATAAAAAACTTTGGGGGAAAGATCAATTAATATAGGTTCTCATTCGGGATTTTATAGATCTGCTTTTTTTTTTTTTTAATTGGTGTCTTTATTGCCTTTTCCAATGTTAAGAAAGCCAAGAGACTGCTCTGGAAACCACAGTCACAGAGCCACAGCCACAATACATGTCTTATTTTTTCTGCGTCACTTTGTTTTAGAGTGTTCACTTCTTGGCTGTCAGCACAATTAACACCTAGCAAAAAGAAATATTAAGACCACAGAGGTTATGCTGCCACGAAATCTAAACAATGGAGATGTGAGAAGAAAAAGGGTCAAGAAAGAAATACAAATATGAATAAAATGAGGAAAAATAAGAAGTATCATATTTAGTATTAAATTCAGCATGCACACTTTTAGAGCGTGACTGACAAAACATCTTTGCTAAAATCTCCCAGATTCAGAATTAGGGGACTCAGCCGCCAGAAATCCAAATTGTGGTTAACTGTAATGATATTAGAAATGAATTGCAGGCTTAGATGTATTATAAAGGGAGTATGCTCAACACTTAGTGCCTGACGTGTCATGTAAGTGGAAGGATGAAACGAGGGCTAAAAATGATTTAAATACATGATGTAGAGGAAATAATTCTCTTAAAACATATTCTAAGGCTTTTTAGATTATTGGGAAGTACATTTGCTGAAAACTATAGCTCAGTTAAACTTGTTACTAAAGGTCTCAAGACAAAATCTTCCATCTCTGGTGTCTATATTGAGACCTATTTTATTTTGATTTCTAATCTCATTGCAATCTCTAAGACAATTCCTCCCCTCTGCCAACATGTCTATCTTTGTCACCTCCTTTCTAAGACACATATTATGCTATAAGCCTTTACAATCTGCTTTTAAAACAGAAGAAATCTTTTGGAGAAAATTACTTTGTTCAGCATTTTATGTTTATAGGTTAAATAAAGACAATTTTTTCCAAGTAATAATTTACACTTTACATTTTCCTTATACAAACCACCGGGGAAAACTACTACAATACATTGTAATAACTTTTAAAGAGTTTTAATTCCTTGATTTTACTAAATCACTTTTCTTTTCAAGATAATACTAGGTCATCATGAACGGTCGTAATGGAAATGTGAAGAGTGCAACTGAAATTTACTTTTAGAGATTGGAAAAAATGATCCTGGAGTATGTTAGCCTTGCCTTCTTAATAGCTCACAATTTTTTGCATTTCACGTTTATCCTTTAACTTTTAAAGATGCGGTGATCCACACAGACACACAAAAAAGATAACAAATTAAGAGAAATCTTACCCTTGATGTTCAGGCAGCAAGGGATAAGGTGATGTCAGAATCTTAAAGAAGATTAAAAAGCTTGAGAGCTAAATAAAATAAATGTTGACATTTAGATATATACCCACTTCTACAACCATAGGGCCACACACCCAATTCCTGCAGCACTATGAATTTTTAACCAACCACTCGCCTTATATGATGGTGAGCCCTTTTTATAAAATTAGTCTCCTACCTAAATTCTGTTTTAGTAGCTTGAATTCTTATCTAGCATAGTGATTTCTAGTTTCTAAAGATAAAAGTGTCAATGGAAGTATGAGGGGAAAAGATGACTGGTTATACTCCCCAGAAAATGAAGTGAATGGAATATAATGTGACAGTTTAAATTTAATCAGAATGTCACCATTTTGTCTTAATAGAGCAAATCACCCTAGGTTGAGTACTTCATTTACTTTCAGCAGCTAGAGGTGGGTAATGAAAGCAAGAGCAACTCACTAGTTGGGTAGAGAAGGTAGTGTAATTAGGGCTGCTCATAACAATTCAAATTAGATCTGAATCGTGGAAAGGATTGCTTATTTAGACAAGAATAAGTTTGGAAGGCTTCATGGCTTCAGCATATCAAGTATTCATGGCAGGCATTTCTTGATTCCCTGACATTTAAAGGCAATAGTTTTAAGGTGTTGGTAATGTCAGTTTGCAAAGCACAAGGGTTGGTAATATAAATTATGTACTGTATGTGTGTACAAATAAAGTCTGCTTCTTTCCCCTCCAATTACTGCACTTTCAAGCACTGAAAAGGGCATGGGGGAAACAACCAATTAGCAGAGAAAAATCATAAATGAATTTGTCCTTTTTGTTTGGGTACCAAGGGAACAGAGTTAGACTAAAGGATTCGGCAAAGAATCTGAGATCACTTAAGGTTCTATTATGGGATTTACTGTAAAATGAAATGTTCACAAGAAAGTTACTCTATTTTTCAATTCATTTGCCATTTGTAGTGTCATTAGAAAATTTATTTTCTAATATATGATGAGATGAAATTTGTTCATGCTGTCACTCAGTGGTAAATCAGGATTAAAAATACTTGTTAGAAGAATAAAGGCAAGATACCTCATTTCCCATTGCTTTCTCTGGCAATGTTTTACAGCTTGGAAGTGAATAAGGAAGGTTACATTAATTACTGGGTTGGTATTGTTAAAGTTTCTGATAAATACTAAAATTTCTAGAGGTTCCTATTTGAGAGTCAGAGAAAGAAACCTACTTGTTTGGGAAGGTTGGTAAACATTTATTATAATAAACCAGAAGAGGCCAATTGTTCAAACTCTTGTGCAAATTTTAGATGTACAAAGTGGAAAAAGTGTACAATTTTCTATGTTGATTCCCAGGTATTGGCACATGGAATTATGGATTTTGCAAAGAAAGGTAAAGAAATTTTCCCTACCACTATAGCTCTTACCCAGAAGAAGAAATGGTTATCACAACTCAGGCACAGTGGCATTAAAAATTAGGTAAACTGTTAGAATGTTGGTTTGCAAAAACAAGATTACTTGGTAAGATATAATCAGAGCACATCATGTAGTATTGAGGGGAAATTAAGGAGAAAGAAAAAATTATATGTATATTTTATAATAATTTTATAACATACATATAATTATATATATATGTGTGTGTGTGTGTGTCTCGACTCTACACTAACAACTAAACACTTGAAGGTATGTTAAGTGTATGCATGTGAAGGGAGGTTTGGTCTGCATTTTCCCATTCAGCACAATGCCTAATACTACTCACCAACCAAACATGCTCCTGCCTCCTCTATCGCTCATGCAGTTTGCACTATATACAACCATAATTTGTAATTACCCCAGGTTCATATCTTCCTCTATCAATTTACCTTTTGTAGAAATGACGTAAGTCAACGTTGGTTGACTGCATTAACAACAACCAAGTATGTCTTATGTTAGTTTGGAGAAATAGGTGGGTTCCTTCCAAAGCAATATATATGTTGATTACCTCTCAATAGTAGTAAGAGTAATATAAATATTAAGTTTTAAGAATCAGGGAGCTTATGGAAGAAAGAAGCATTGAAATCACTGAATTGCTCACGCACATGCACACACACCCCTTTGAGGATTTTGTCTTCATCAAAGAAGAAATGGACTTTTCTATTTTTCAGGAAGGCCTATCCTGACATTTTAAAATGGAACAAACTGTCTACAAATGGAGTTTTTGTTCTATTTTTCCCTCATACAGTTGCAACATATACTAATAATTAGTACATTTTATTGTTGTAATTAATTTATAATATGTAACTCAAGAGCACACTTCATGCTAATGTTTCATTTAGACAAAGGAACCTGAAATTTACTAAATTATCTGTCAGAGACTCTATTACCTTGACAAGAAAGGACAATTCCCTATCAAATGTATGTCTATTTGTCACTACCTTCACCTTCTGAAAGAATAGTGCATTTGAGATATTTTTCAAAATCTAAAAGTTAATCCATTATTTTTAAAGATACGAGGGATTTCATACTCTGAATGCATAGTAATTAATTCCGCTGTTCCCACAGATGGACTTTAAGGCCATATTCTTACATATGTTTATAAGGTGATGTTATTGGGTGTGCTTAGGGAACATAACACTTATTTCCTTTCTATGTTATGTGTTATTTTGCTTTTCAGAATGAATAGTTGTATCTGAAAGAAAATGTGATACACTTTTTTTAAAGACTCATTGACTGGTTAACTTGTATTATCAGTGTGACTACAAATGCTTTTTTAATTTCCCATTATTTGAAGATGTGTAACTCCTATACCTTATCCTAAATACCTTATTTTAGGTATATGTGTTTAAGATCACCTAATAACCACAAGTAATTACACTTTTGTAAGATCAGCTTGTATGTTTAATCGAATCCATGGGGACTCAAACCAAGTCTGCATTTTCAAACTTCAGTTCAGTTAGTCTTGTCTCCAAATGGTAAGTCCCATCAAGTAATGCAATTTAATAACAAATTTCAATGACTTCAGAAGAACGACAGTGCCTCTTGCTTCCATTCTAGCTAACGTGGCCTGACCACATTCTATTTCACATCACAACAAATTGAAGCAGCTCATCTCATGGACTGACATTTGTTTGAATTTCGTGCAATAGGGAATAGGACACTTTACTGAAGTTATTATCAGTGCTTCCTTGTCTGCTAAAACACCAAAGGTGTTGATTTGGGACTCTCCAATTCTGATTCTGGTATACCTGTCTGAGTGACAAGAGAGGACAAGGGATCAGAGAAAATATATTGAGGGAGAAAAGGGAATATAAGGTATTCAGAGGGAAAAATAGAGAAAGGAGTTGAGAGAGGAAAAAACATCTTAATACCCTGTGGACATCATATATCACCCTCATTTTTGTTTTGTGAAATTGGCAGGAACAGTATATGCCTGCAGCAGCTGTGCCTTTTTTTTTCTAGACACTCTGACAGTAGAGACAGCGACTCCTTGCTCAGAGTAAGTAGCTGATATGACTGGGGAAGTTGTGAAGCTAAGATTGGGAAAGACACCTGGCATTGAATCTAAGAGACTGTTTTGATCCCCAAAGATTGCTCTGTTTATTACAAACTTTGAAGATTCCTTTCTGTTCTTTCCAGCTAAAGTGTGAAAATATCCATTACTGACCTTCCCTGCCTATATAAAAATCCTCAATCAGGCAGAGATTTCAGAGGACAGAGCACTATTCACGGTGACAAAAGGAAAAAAAATTAGGGTGAGAACATCAGTAAAAACATCAAGAGGAACTAGTTCCTAAAAGAGCTAAAAATGTTTGATTTTCTCTGCCCTCTTTAGTTTGTTATTTTGCTTTCATATCTACGATGGGATTCTTACATGCATGTCTTATAAATGCAATTATATAGGACAAAAAAGTTTCTTTTTGATTGAAAGTTTTAGTCACACCTGAGGATTTTAGGAATTTGCCTTCGTTTTTGATAACTATCTCAAATGTTTCTATTAAAAGATATAAAGAGAATTAGGCCTTCTTTGGGCATGACTTAGATTTCAAATCAAGTCCATCTACAAGGTTTTGATAAAGGAGACAAACTGATACCCAATTAATTGTTTCAGTTCTTCCACTTTCAAAATTAAAGAAGCCCAAACTTCTTTACAAGCTCTGACCTAAGCACAGTAATAAAGGGTGTTATGCACTGAAATGTGAAATTCATATTTTGAAACCCTAACCCCCAGTGTGACCCTGTGGGCCTTGTATTTGGAGATAGGGCCTACAAGGAAGTAATTAAGGTTAAATGAGGTCACAAGGGTGGGGCCCTAATCCAGTAGGATTGGTGTCTTTGTCAGAAGAGAGACCTGAGCACGTTTCCTCTTTCCATGCAAACAGAGGCCATATGAGGACATAATGAGAAGGCAACTGTCTCACAAATCACGAAGAGAACTCTCAGCATGATCATGGACTTCTAGCCTCCAAAACTGTGAAAAAATGAATGTCTGCTGTTTAAGCCATTCTGTCTGTGATACTGCATTACGGCGGTGCTGAAAGACTAATGCACGGGGGAAAGCCGTCATCTGTAACATCAGCTGTGACTAATGGGGACGTTTGCTCACATTGCAAATGGGTTCACAGAAAGGCTGGCGTTCAGTGTAGGTTTTGTGAGCTGTAGCAGGTCATTGGGCTTCTCGACTTAATTTTCTCTACAGTATTAAGTGATTTAAGTTTGGGGGTTTTTTTTGCCTACAAATGTCTAGAGATCTATAATCAAACATGTAACATTTTTTCTGTCCTTTGAACAGAATTTTGATCAAAGAAATAGACTTGAAATGGGGATTCAACAGGATTTGCAAGTCTCATTGTAACATCTTCTAGCTTTGTTTTAGACCAGTAATATAGAGAAGCTAACTATCAAACTGGGAGCTCACCAAGGGTATTTGTTTCCTAGGGCTTCTGTAAAAATTACCACAAATGTGGTGGCTTATAAAATCTGGTTTTGGAGGTCAGAAGCCCAAAAATCAATGTTTGGCACAACCATGCTCCCTCTGAAGGATCTAAGGGAGAATCCTTCTTTACTTCTTCCAACTTTGGTGGCTCTAGGCATTCCTTGGCTTTGACTGTATCACTCCAATGTCTGTCTCCATCTCCATGTGGCCTTCTCTTCTCCTAGAGCCTCTACTCTGTGTGTCTCTCCTAAGGACATTTGTCATTGGTTCTAGGATGCACCCTGATAATCCACTATGATATCATCCAGAGAGTCTTAATTATCTATGAAAAGGCTCTTTCCAATTAAGATCACATTCACTTTTCCAGGATGTGGGCATTATCTTTTGGGGGACAACCATTTAACCCACTAGGCCAGGGAGAAAATTGTTAGGAAAAAGTCCTCCTCACATAAAGAATTAGATTTTAAAAATGAACGTTCAATTTTGATTCTCTATGGTAACATTTTAAATTCAATTTTATTTTAAAAAAATTTCTTACTAACTAGTAAAATAGTCATCTTTATTTTGATCTTCCAAAAAGATCAAATTTAAAAGGTGAAGTTTTAGGTAAGTGAACTTCCGGGAAGAGGGGCTTTCTAATAATTTAAAAGAATGCCTATGATATTAGCCAATCCAACTGAAATCTCAAGAAGTCAAAGCAGAATATTTTGATATGACATTTTTGTTCTAGTCCAAGACTGCCTCTTTTCATCATTTGCATATAAAACATTTGAAGCTACAAATATACTTCTCGCATTGGCAGTTTTGATAATTTTTGCCTTAAGTCCTAAATAGTAAAGGACAGAATTTGCAGTTTCCCAAATAAGATCAAAGGGGCTCATTAGCTAGCAAACTGAGATGTTAATTATGAAACATTTGCTTGGGGAGAAGATTGATATACACCCACCGAAAAAGGGACTAAGCAGAAAGTTGTGTTATTAAAATTCAGCTTTCCTGATGTATATACCAGTATTTTATTCTTGAGTTTCTTTCACTTGAAAAATCATGAATTCTCCTAAATACATAATTAATCTTCATAAACATATTTTGAAAGGCCATTTAGGAAGGATGAGAATGAATATATTTGAAGTTAGAGGACAGATAGATACTGTAGGTTTTCTGATTTAGATAATGATTAAAGTGACGGTTTATATTATGATCTAACCATGATTACACGGTGAAAAAGGCACTTCCCCCCCCCCCACTCTACTCTTTGTTACCCATTTGTAGATCTTGAAAATTCACTATATACAAACTCTTTGTAATTCATTTTCTTTTAAACTGTTTTTAACATATGTAGTAATACTGTGTAATCTATAGTTTTATATTTTGGGGATCCATATTAGTCCTTAAATATATTTCAAAGAAATGATATAATAGTTTTCTTTTTTTCTCACTTTCATAAGTACAAATCTTACAACAACCCACATTTTAAATTAGATTTTCCCAATATGCTGCATTTAAATCATGTGATTATCTACATAATCTTTATATTAATGATAAATGTCATTGATCCTGTGGGTAAAAATAGTTTAGAAAATTTAACTATAGGGTAGCCTTTAATTTAAACTATCAGTTCAACTCTGATATACACTTTAAAAATATAATGTTCTGTTGACTCTATAATATTTCCCTCCCTTTCCTACCCCATACTAAGAATAGTTAATTCTTTAATTAAAGAAGAGAAATTGTCAGTTTACTCAGTGTCTTAGTCTGCTTGGCTACCATAACAAAATACTATAGGATGGATGCCTTAAAAAACAAATACATTTTCTCATGGCTCTAGAGACTGGGAGATCCAAGATGAAGGTACTAGTGGATTTGGTTCCTGGACAGAGCACTCTTCCTTGTTTACAGAGGGTCATCTGCCTTCTCATTGTGTCCCAGATGGAGGAGTAAGAGAGTCCTGGCATCTTCTGCTGATAAAGGCACCCATCCCATCAGATAAGGCACTTCCAACCTTATTTAACCTTTATCACCTTCTGACAGGACCCATTTTCAAATGCAGTCACATGGGGGATTAGGGCCTCAATGTATTTTTTTTTTTTGGGCAGGGGATGCATCACCTTCAGTTCACAACATCCTATTGTACAGACCAAGTGATGCATCAGAATAATATTTTCAAAATCCTGTCCCTGTCTTCAAGGAATACATGAATTAATGGGGGATTAGATACGGGGAATTGAAAAATGATTAGATGATTAATCTCATTTCATTGTGTTATAAGGGTTTAAAACTTAAGGAAATAAACTGTTTAATTCAAATAAGATATGACCCTTATACAAGTCATGATTATGTCTACATTTTCTTCTAAGGATCAGTATTTTTAATTTGGTAATTTAAAAATGCAGCATTAGCAATGATAAATGCTGTAGAATCATTATTGGTTAATTA
Organism: Camelus ferus; assembly: GCF_009834535.1. Lineage (NCBI taxonomy): Eukaryota > Metazoa > Chordata > Mammalia > Artiodactyla > Camelidae > Camelus > Camelus ferus. Next base: position 22,652,530 of record NC_045697.1, read on the forward strand.
TAATAGTTTATTTTATTATTTTATAATAGTTTATTTAGTTTATAAAATAGTAAAAACACATTATCATGCTATACAGATTGAGCAAATTTCCTAAAGATTTTCATAGCCTCTTCATTCATAAAATGGGAATCAAAATATTTGCTCTATCAGGTGTCATGACAAACAAAAATGCTTCAAGTGGGAAATTAAAAAGAAAAATCTACCTGTCTATGCAGTATCTAACTGTGCAGTAAAGTTATACATCAAAATACTTAAATGGTGAGGCTGTGATCAACTAATTCTTACTGAAACTATGACAAAGTCACTTAAAGTTTTACCTTTGGGTTGAGAACTTCTGAGTATCTGTCAAAAGAAAACATTGAGGGGAAAAGTTGGGAGTGCTCCACAGTGCTGTGCAGCGGGATGACAAGACTAGAACCCGTGGAAGAGACTGGCCACACCCACGGATTCATACCCAGAGATAGTAGCTGATGGAGTAGGGGCAGTAGAGAGTCCCTGGAGATAGTCAAAAAGACAGAAGAACAGAGAAAGGGGTAGGGGGTAGGTAGAAACTCGGGACATGTCTACATTTGAGGAACATGGAAAACACAGAAATAGTGTTAAAAGTCACTATCTTAGGAAAACATGAAGAGTGAACCATGAGACAAGGTAGCCAAAAGCTTCAGGAAGAATAGTTCAACTATTATCACGTGCATAGACCAGTTAAAAAAAGTTTATAAAAACTTAGTAAAGGGTAAAATTAAGTTTTTTCATTTGATCAAGCCAAATTAATTGAGGATGATTTAAATTAACCTGAAAGAAAACTAGTCAGAGTTGAAACTCTTGCTATTTTAAAGTCTTACTTCTAATTATACTTTCAACTCTCAGAACGTTATATACATTCTCTGTATTTGTTTACATATTTCTATCGTTGCATTAATTAAGCCATATCATGGATATATATAGAGAGAGAGAGAGAAAAAAAAAAAAACTGATGAAGAGCTGAACCAAAATGCCAGCAGAAATGGCATGAAGACAAAATAGAGGCATGTTTTGGAGGAAGAGCAGCAACATTGATGACAGATGATACAACACGTGGAGAAGGAAGAACACAAATGTCTGGTAATCTCACCTGAGGAAGTTACAAAAAAATGTACTGGTACAGAGAGAGATGGGAAACTTCAGAAGGAGGGAAAAATGGAAAGGCCATTTTTTATGGACATGTTAATTTTGAGAATAAGAAAAACCTATCAATCTGCAGGTGACTTGTCTACCTGCCAACCTGAAAGAAGAAAAGGGTTAAGGATTGAGGACAGATTTACCAAGGAGAAAAGGTTTTATTGTATATAACTGTGCTAGAATAGAATGACATTTTAACCTATATAACAGCCAAGTAAATTCATTGCCTAATTATGAGATAACCTGCTTAAGTTTCAGCCTCAGCAAATTAAATTAGTTGCCATTTATTTAAGACTTGCTGTCATCACTATTTTACAAATGTGGAAATCGAGGTTCTGACTCTGTGTAATCTCCCAAGGTCAAAAGTCCTGTCATGGGCAAGGCTAAAATGGAAGCCAAGATCTGCTTGACAATAAAGCCCATGTTCCTTCTGCTGGCTGAAAAGAGTAAAAAGTAAAATGGTCTATAGGCTGAAGAGAATGAAGTTGAGCTTCTGAGACTGCTTCTTGGCGGTGATGGGGACAAAATTAGGGGAAAAAAAGTTTTGTTATATGTATAATGAAAAATTCTTCTTTTAATAGAAAATTCAATTTTTCTATTATACACTTATATTGGAGGGATCCTTTTTCTGTTAAGTAATCCATCATGAAAGATACCTTTCTCATTTTATGAAATGTGTGTCAGATGTTGGCCCCCAATCAATCAATAAACCTAGGAGTACATTTAAGTGAATCTTCTTGTTCAGGGTTTTGAGACATCGTAAACAGAAGGCGCACTTATTAGAGTAACGTATTGGGTTTTAACAGAAATTTTCAGTTTCTTCTAAATGTTCAGGTTTCTCCAAGTTATATTAGCTCAGTAACATCCAGTGTATTTGTAGCTGAAATTTAGTAAAACTGGAACAATGTTAAAAACCACCATGATACTTTCATTGAAAATAGATTGTCATACCTCTACCTACGCAATTGTGGACAACATCTTATTCATCTTGTAGGTCATTCTTGACAACTATGTACATTAGGCTTTATTTTTATTATGCATGAAAGCATTCCTTGAGATAGTCTAAGAGCATTATGTGAAAATACTTTTCTTTCTGGTCAAAAGGAGATAAAAATAGCCTGTAGCTGTGGGGTTTCTCTCTTTGTTGGATATTGATTTATGACATAATAGTTTTGCTTTTGTACCAGTCTTAGTCCTACAACATGCTTGTCTTCTTGTTTCTATTCCTTAGTATCCTATATGGAGCACTGAACTATCAGTGATTACTGCTGTTTAATCCTCATTTCTATACTTCCTCCAAAAACAAACAATCCTCCCCCAAGTAAAAATGACATCAAAAAATAATACTTCCCATTGTCTATTTATTCATTTTCCATGGCATATATTAATGGCATAAGGAATTAAAATTAAAAAAATACAGATGTGTCCACTGGAAGATTCAAACCTATAACTTAACAGCTGGTCAAGATTATTAGAACCCTGCTATAGAAAAATATCTTACCATCTCATCCAAAGTCTTGGGAAAGAGTCTCATTAACCTGCATTGGACAGGATTACTGCCAAACCATCCCCATAGTCATCTGAGATAACAAAACCAGGGATGAAATGGTCAATTTTGCTTAACCATTTTTACAAATAAAATATTGTACTATCACTTAGTAAAGTTTAGTGTAAAAAAATCCATTTTCCCCCCTGGTTTGATTTTGTAAAAAAATCAATAATAAAAGTCAACATTAACCTTAGTTTTGCCTCAGTCACAAAATAAACAGTCAAATTCAGTGGCCAGGGAAAATGTTGAGCTCACTTCAGATACCAGGACACACAGACTCCTTCCACTCCTTTTAGATCCATGGTTCTCAAAAACTTGGCTGCCTATTGAAATCAACGAAGACGTTTTAAAATGCCTGCCTCCTGGATTTCAGCCCCAGAGACTCCGATTTAATGAATCTGGAGTTTTGGCCTGGATGTCAGAAGCTTCAGATCTCTAAGAGATTGTAAAGTATAGACAGCTTTGAGAACTTCGGTTGATGTTCTATTGTTTCCCTCTCAAATCCTTTCAAAAGTTTTATGAACTTATAAATGTTGACATATCATACCCCAGAGAAACAGTTTCTCCTAGTTGATTAGAATAGCCTACATGAAGATAGACGATAAAGTCATTTTTCTTTTTATCTCACCTGAGAGCAATTCCTTGTTTCTTTCCTTCTCCTTTACACGGAACTGGTGGCACTTGGAGGTTGTGCTCTGTGCTTTTGGTAACTTTAGTTTCCACCCCGGTGTTATTTAGAAGGTACTTTAGAAATGGTGGATCCACAAATTGTTAGAGCCAGCTGAGATTCGTAGTCTGACAGCCGAGTGTGTACCATAATAAATTGTTACTTCCATAGAATTATGTTAGAGGAAGGCAAACTCACTCTCCCGAGCCCCCAAGTACAAGATTTTTCACTCAAGACAATTCAAACTGTTCCCAATCACATGTTGAAGACCTTAAGATGCAGGCTGCAATGCAAAATAAGTGGGAAAATTAAAGTTCTTATAGGAACACAACTGGTAGTTAGAGGGTGTTACCTGCACAGAATTTAAGAGGCCCAGTGAAGTGTTTGGGAGGCAATTGACTAAAGCATACTGAAGGTTTTATTTTTAATCTTTGCCAACTTGGAATTGGTTTAATATTTTGAACATGACATGAATATAGGTGGCTTTCTCCTGAATGATGTTAGAAGTTCCATGGTACATAAAATACTGGCAGCACTAAAGCACTGTTCTTACCAACATCTTAAATGAAAGGAGAAAAAAAAGCACTGAATATTTTTCTTTTTTATCTCTATGTTGCTCTTTCTGAAATAAATTTTTAGTACAGAAGGTAAGGGAAGAACTAATATATATTGTTTGTAAAGCTCTAGGTTTTTGAGAATCAGTTTAATCAAATGTTTACTCAATCATTTGACAAATATTTATTGAATACATATTATGTTTAATTATGCTAGATAACAAGTCTTTTTTAATTTAGCTCTCACAATAACCTTGTAAATTTTTATGCCCATTTTACTGATTAAGAAAAATTGAAAACATACCTAAAACAAAAACTTACCCAATATTACACAACTAGTAAGGGTTCAGAAGGATTTAACCCAAGTATTTCTTATTCTGAAATCCATGTTTTCTATATCAGCATAAATTTACATCATAGCACACCTCTTCCAGTCAAGTCTTTTCATCCTCAGTTCTGCAAGATTCTTTTCATATGTTCAGTAAAATTTGGATTTCTCATTTGTGTTGAGGGCAAACTAAAGCACCACTGTGTTGGAGAACACAGTGCACGTAGACGACTCCGATTTGGACCATTCCCCCCACCCTGGGGCACTGGGGCAGGCTTTCTCCTGGCACATATGACCACAGCTAGTTTTTTGTCACAATAGCATGCCACACAAAGGACAAACAGCGAGATTTGCAGGGGACTGACTGTTTGAAAACAGACAACTCTCAGATTTCTTTGTCCTTCTTTACCATGTATTTAGTTAGAAAAACAAACTTTTATTACTGATATCCACATGCAGTTCTAATAAACTGATTCCTGATCATGAACTTGTATCTTTAAAACAATTTGTAATTATGACACAAATTTACTGTGAATGTCAAGGTAATTTTTAAAAATGTACCATGTATTAATTTTCGCAGATTAAATTCTCTTTAATTTTCTAGATCAATAATTTGCAACCAGGAGCTATTATACCCCTCAGGGGACATTGAGCAATGTTTTCAAGCATTTTGGGTTGTCACAGCTAGGAAGGGGGTGCTACTGTAATCTAGTAAACCAACCAACAAGAAATCTAGACTACAGTAGCCAGGAGTATTGCAAATCATTTTACAATACACGGGATGACTTCCTACAACAAAAAATTGGACAATCCAAAGTGTCAATGGTTCCAAGCTGGAAAACTTTATTCTAGATATATTTGTATCATCAAAACCAGTTATAGTCCAATTCTTTTGGGGTCTTCTTGTAGGTGCCGTACATAGTCAAAGAAGAAGGATAAAGTTTCTGGCGCTTGCAAACCTTGACAGACAACCGCAAATTAAAATATTGAAGAAAGAACCTGTATAAGCATTTTCTTAAATGTTGAAATTAGAGAATTGTGCTTTAAGAAACATAGCCAAATTCTATCTAGCAGCGTGCTAATGGGGGTGTCCTAGAAGTTTACTCTTAAAGGGTAAAGGACTGCCTTTCTTTCTTCCATGAATGTTTCCTGGAAGCTGACTCAACAAAGGAAGAATCTGGATGCACACGTTCTGTTTGATGGTTAGTCAGGAGAAGTCAAAGCCCGGGAACTGACTTTATCCTGGTAAGAACAGATGTGGCTGGTCTGGCAAATAACCACTGCCCCACAAAAAACAACAGCAAAACTTCAACTGTTCTAACCTGCAACTTTTATAACCTGGATATCTAAGCACTTCACATTTGCTCTTTTAATCGTCATTTCACTGTGAAGTGGCAGGGGCTTTAATGCTCCTTTTTAAGTCAAAAGAGATGTTTTCCACAGCGGGTGCTCTCCATTTATGTGAACTTAACATGTTTCTGCCCTGACAGTTAAAAAAAGGGAAAAGACAGTCCTGTAGAAAGCAAAAATCATTTGCTGCTGCTGACCACCTGGGGACAAAAACCATCCTGTCCTTTTTATTATCTAAAGTAAAAATAACATAAGTCAATTTACTTTCAACTTTGACCTTAACATTTGACCAACTAGCCCTGTCTCTTAAGATTACATGAAGATAGTATTTCTGATACATCAGAAGATTAAAGTCGAAAATAACTGATGCAGAAGCAAGAATTAAGTTTCTATCCATAGAATTCTCCGTTTCAAATCCCTGATTCAATATTCAAACCCAAATCTTCTCCTTTGAAAGATTTATCTTTAAGCCAGTTTCAGTGGGCTATAAAAACTATTTCGTGCTTTACAACCACTTCTTTTAATACTCTCTTTTTAAATAATTTATTCAAGTAATGCATTATCAAGCTAGATAACAATCTAAAATGTAGAAACCCAAAAAGAAAAATTGAAATACCTAGATCCATAACATCAAAGATTACCACTAAAGACTTTTATGAATATCCTTTTGGAATGTGATACATAAAACATTTCAAGTTCCTTATCTAATTTCACCTAAATATATTGTCAAGGAATAATTAAATCAATTGATACATGCTACATCATTTTAATGGCATTTCATCCTTTTTCATAACTATAAATTATTTTACTAATCCTGTATTTTTGAGTGTTTAAATTATTTCCAATATTACAAGTAATGTTTTAATAAACACTCTCTTTTATATACCTTTACATGTAATTCCTGAAGACAATCCCAACAAAATGGAATTGTTTGATAAAAGTTGGCATTTTTATTGATATTAACCAATTAGCTATAAGAAAATTTACATAATGTTCTATTCCTTCCATGTGGGAATTTGAGAACCTGCTTATTAAAATTTCACTACCACTTAGCATTATCTAAATTTTTGACTTATTTGAAGGCTGGTTTGAATTCAAATTTGGTGGTTAATAGTAATGCTAAACTCTTCTTTGTATGTATTTTTTTCCTCATTACTATTTCTTGATTACCATTTGTTGAATTATATATCCATACTAATGGTTTGAATCTTACTAATTTGTAAGACTTCTTTGGAAACATAAAAATATTAACTTGTTGCAACTTTCTGATAATTCACTCATTTCACAAATACATTAGCCTTCACTATAAGCCACAGTGTCCTAGTGACACAAAACAGCAGATGGGAACAATGGGCTTGCAGTCTGGGGGGTGGTTATTAATTAAATAATCACTGAAAGATGAATGCAAGTTATAAATTAGATAAATGTTTTGACTGAAATATTGCTACCCTTTGAAAATATAATTCAAAGTAATACTTAGACTTGATCAATCAGGAAAGACTTTTTTGGTAAAATGATGCTTAGAACAAGCTGACAGATGAATTGGTAGCAGAGAGCTTTTCTAAGGGACTGGTTAACCCAAAACTAAAATGTCCTCTCCTTACATGTTTCTAAGACTAATTTAAGTTTGCTCTCTGACAGTCCAGGAAAAACAGGTAGACCTGGCAGATACCAAGGCAAAATTACTGTCTAGGAAACTCCAGACTTTATCAAAGACATTGGTGTTGCCTTCCCCTAGAAATCACTATGACACCTTACTAATTGATGGCAATATGTAAGCCACTCTGGTACTAATTGATTTTATATATATATATATATATATATATTTAATCTTGCTGATGGCACTGATAGCACTGCTAGCACTGACGTCTTAGAAAGCTCAAATGCTTCGGTACAACAGGCGATAAGCCGTGCATTAACCATGAGGAAGACTGCATTTCGCCATCAGGATGGCTAACTCAAATGTTTAAAACAAAAGTATCTCTGCTGCAGAAAGCTTTCTCAGCAGGGGGTGAAAAAAGAGACCTGGGTAACTATGAATAAGATGAATAACAATAAGGTATTACGTTTGCCTGGAATTCTGAGAGTTGAATGAATAAATAACAATGGTATCCTAAATATTAACCTAACAGATATAGTGTTTTCACAATTTTATAGTGCAAATTAACTGACAAAATAAAAGCAATGCTCTTATTCTTCTTCAGAGACAGTTCATTGAGCTAAGGGCTAATTTCTGCAGGGCTAGAAAACTGTTTTTCTCAGTTCAAGGTAGTGTCTGATGATTTCAACTCCTGTCATTTTCCTCCTTCCCAGGATTGCCTGAAGGCACAGTAGGCTCACTTATCATCTGTGGTGTAACCAGCCAACTCTCTAGAGGAGAGTGGGGAAAAGGCCCCAATTTGTGGGGTTTCCAAGTTCATGGTGTAAATGTCTTGTGAAGGCCAGTTTTGAGCTTCCAACCTGCCACCACTGAATGTAGAGCTGGAAAGAGATACCCACACTGGTCTCTGGTGAGCTGGTTTGAGCCAGCTCCAGTGTGCCACTCTTCACAGCTCTGGAATTGAGGAATACTGGTGGTTTGAGTACTTTCTTCTGTCCTCATTGGCCTCTGCTAAGGTCTAGCTTTTTACTACTTGATATTGAGAATTGGCTTTTGTCTTGGACACCACTGGCTAGTGTTTTATCCAACCTTATGGGACAGGCAAAGCATGGTATCCCTTCTAGAAATAATACAATCATCCCTCTGCATGACTCTGTCCGAAACTTGGCTCCTAATGCCTTTGTAGCTCCTGCCATGGAATCCATAATCCCCACAACGATTTCATGGCTGCAGGGTTAGTGTTTATTTCTCTTGGAGACCTGGATCCTAGAAATGTGGGGATATTATCTATGTTCCATGTGAGCTGAGGGAGATTTGGAAAGCAGGGGATTCTATCTCAGGCTCTCATTGACTGAAGAGGACACATTGCCATTTCTACTCTACTGCAGCTATGTTGGCCTAGGGCTTCCTGTATTTTTGTATCCATTTTAAAAGAGTTCCAGATGATCAGTAGCCTCAACATCCCCTATACTTTCAGATCCCAAACCTAATTGTTGACTTCAAGAGATACCATCCTCCCTACCATGCCTGAATTTTGGCCTGAACCGTGGTTGGGGAATGTGAAATCAGTACCTGCACTAGAATCTCAAGTCTATATTCTATTTTCCTAATCCTCTCCAAGTTTCCAATCACAGCAGAGATTTGTCTTATCCTTGCTTTCAGGGAAGCAGCTCTAGTTTAATTGCCACATTATACCTATGAACCACTAGATCAGGAATAAACTCTAACTCTTTGGTTTCTCAGGTTTAGCTCACTATTTAAAAAAAAAATCCTGATCTTTAGAATTCGATTTGAAACCAAAATGTTCTCCCTCAATTGCCTAGCTCTTGAGAATCAAGGGCACAATGGATTTCACGTACTTTTTAATTTAAAATATATGCATTCATAGATCGGAGCTGAGTGATACTTTTTCATAATTTACCTTCTTTCCTTCTTGAGGCAATGAATGCCACTATAGTATTGAAATGTGAGACTTTAAAAAGTAAAAACAGGTTTAAAACTTCTTTATCTTGCTAAAATAGGTGTTCCCAATGCTAGGGAGGGGCTAGGGCTACAATGATGAACAAGGCAGACATGCCCCCTGCCTTTGTAGAAGTTACAGTGAAATTAGTATATGGATCCATTTTTCAAAATAAAAATATAGTGTGCTATGCTAAGTGGTAATATAAGAGAAATACTGGGTGCTGTGTGAATTCAAATAGCTTGTATAGTCAGTAAAAAATTCTATTGAAAACCAAAATGAAGGACTCTCCAACTGGCTCAGGTTAGTGTACTGGTTAGTGTTAGAGGTTGTCCAAATTTTCTTCTTCCAGTTTTACTGAGATGTAACTGACATGCAGCACTGTGTACATTTAAGGTATGTAGCACCATGACTTGACTTACATGTATCACGAAATGATTACCACAGGAAGTTACACATCCATAATCTCATAGCTACAAAATTGTTTTTTTCCTTCTGATGAGGGTTCTTCTGAAAGCTAAGAGAGTAAATCCTAGGTAACATAGAACAGTGTTCATTATATTGATGTTGTACACTACATGCCTAGTACTTATTTATAACTGGAAGTTTGTACCGTTGGCCACCTTCAGCCAGTTCCCCGTCTTCCCACCTCCCACCTCTAGTAACCACAAATCTGACATCACTTTGCACCATCAGTGTAAATGTCAACACTGAAAGTGGCAAAAATATCTTACTGGTATGAGAATTATTTTTGAACTCACAGGCCTCCATAAAGGGTCCCGGGGATCCAAGTGTTTGTGGATCACATAGTAAGAATCTCAGATCTACAAAATCTTACCGTATGTGACCTGAGGCTTCCTCTATGTCATCACCCCATCCCCTCCCCTCACTCGCTGCACTTCTGCCACACTGACCTGATTGCTGTTCGAATACTCTAGGCATAGCCTTGCCTTTAGTAGTTGTACTGAGTGCCCCTCTGCCTAAATCAGTCTTCCAAGATATCCCAAGGGCTGACTCCCCAATGGCTAACTGCTAACTCAGCCATTGTTCAAAAGGTTACCTCCCCATGAAGCCTACTTACCCTGACCACACTATTGAAGACTGCAACTCTAAGAACTGATTCAACTTACCCTGTCCTATCTCTTCTTAGCATTTACTACAGTCTATTGTCACACTTCATATTTGTTCTCCCTCTCCCGTTATTAAGAAGGCAACATTGTGAAGGCTGTGGTTTTTACATTTTGTTTATTGCTGCATCTCATATACTTAAACTGAGTCTTGCGCATGGCAGGTTATCAATAAATATTTATTGAATGAAAAGAGAAATGATTCCAATTGTATATCATCTTGTTTAATGAATGTAATTTTTCATTTCTAGACCAGACAATATAAACATTAATATCTGTTGATAAAGTGAGCAATTTTAAATGATACTATCTTTTCACCTCTAACTTCTTTATCCCTGTATTCTTTTGATTCGTCTTTTATATTAGAGATTACTCAAATATCTAATGAGCTTTTTCTCTCCATTAGTACGTACTATTGAGGTGCTAAAAAGCTTGCTGGAGGCTCTAAATGCATGTTTTCATGGTAGGGCTTCATTTTAGATTGTCCAGGTTGAGATGAAATGGTTTGTCTAGGGTCTTCCCAAATAGCAGTTATAAGTAGTTTTCCCCCCTGGATAGTCAATATCTTCAGAGGGGAATTTTCTAGACCAACCTTGGCTAGTAGGCATTTATCTATGTCTGGTTAATACACATTTGGTTACCAAATTGGGAAAGATTTCTAGTGATATTACTCTTAAATGTATAGACTTTAATGCAAATGTTAGCAAACTATTGTCTGTGGGCCAAATATAACCTGTTGTTATAAATAAAATTAAAACACAGTAAAGCTTATTCATTTACATGACATCTATGACTGCCTCCAGCCTGCAATTTCATAGTTAACTCATTGCCACATAAACCAAATGAACTGCAAAGCCTGAAGTATTAGCTATTCGGTCCTTTGCAGAACATACATGCCCACCCTCACTCCCCAGTTCTGGGATGGGTGCTCTCAGCCGTTATCCCTGCTGCCTTGTGTCTTGGTGGCAGTAAACTCTGGTTTACAGTCTCAGAGAGGACACACATTCCCTGCTGATGTGTGGGAGTTAGATCTTATCGTTACCGGATGGAAGTTAGAGCTTGTCCTTACTGAATGGAAGAAGATTTGTAAGTTTACCCACTCAGATATTCTTCCCTTTTCAGTCTCACCTCTCAGGCAACAAAATTCATCCCTCCCTCCATCTTCCCAGGATAGAGCAGCACAACATCTTACCTTCTTATGCCATTGGATCTGTTAGGATGATACCAAATTTTTTTTTTTTTTTTTTGAAAAGAGACTTACTGTCCTTCCTTCACTTTTGTTATCCCAAGAATGTTTTAACATCTGGTTGCTTGATTGACCTTTTCTACTTACTGTTATTTCTATGAATTTAAATTTTTGTAAAATTTGTTTTACTTTCCAGAAGGAATATATATAAAAATTATATCCAATCCATCATGTTTAATTTGAAGTCACAGTACTATTTTTAATTTGCCATGTTTAAGATATAATTGAGTTTTTATTTGCAGCCTAATTATAAATTTAAGGATTTTTTTAATGAAATTTTAGTGTTCTACTTTTTAAAAACTATTCTGACCTGTGACATGTAAGTATTGTGTGAAGGAGGGAAAGTGGGTTTGTGTGCTTAATTTGTTAAAGACTGAGAAAGGTAAATTTGTTTAGTATTTTTACCAGGTTTTATTTGATGTGTCTCAGTGGTATGCAGTTTAGTGAATAAAAATTCATGACATTTTTAACTGGACTGTACTTCAACAATAAAAACTGGTTCATGGGGCCCACTGAATGCTTAACATTTTTATTGTGCATAAAAGGAAAATACTTCCAAAGGGCTTTACCATAAAAGCACAGAATCATAGCTCTCTCTCCTGTCCTGTTTCCCAAGAGAACCAACCTCTAATTCTTCTAGTAACTTTTTTTATATTTATGTTCATATATCTTATACATTGTTATATACACTTATTTTTGACATTTATAAGTTATATTTACATGTATGTATAATTATCCATCGAGGTAGTCATTATGCTAGACCCTCAAATAGGTCTATGTCCTAATATGTCTACAAACATACCACAAGGTATGTTGCAGATATGTTGAAAGATAAGAACCTTAAGGAGATTATCCTGAGACCATGAAACAATTATATGTTTAGATGGAACAATAATATAGTTATAATGTTTATATAGAAAAACTTTGCTTAACCTGAATATTAAAGAGAGAAAAAAAAAAGAAACATACTAACCTGAAGGAAAAAATGGGGAAAGAGTGGAGAGGGATAAATTAGGGGTTGGGGATTAAAGACACACACTGCTATATATAAAACAGATAAACAAGGACCTGCTGTCTAGCACAGGGAGCTACATTCAGTTTCTTGTAATAACGTATAATGGAAAAGAATCTGAAAAGAAAAAATATGTATGTATGCATATGTATAACTGAATCACTTTGTTGTACACCTGAAGCCAACATTGTAAATCAACTACATTTAAAAAAAAAAAGGAAGAAACCTACTAACCTGAAGAAAACCCTGGATATTAAAATTAATTTACACTTATCAAAAAACACTGTTAATAGAGTGAAATGGAAGACTGCTGTGGAACAGGATAATTCTAATACATATAATCAATATAGGACTCAGGGTCAGAGTATTTAACGGAATCCTACAAGTGATTAAGAAAAAAAGAATCTATAAATTGGTAAAAGGTTCATTTAGTCACTACACATACTTGAACATGTGAAAAGTTATTAAATGTGTGCTTCATTACAAAAGAAATAAATGCTAAAAACCCAATGCAATACCACTGCATACCTACCAGAATGATGAAAATGAAAAAAAAAAAAAATCCAAAAACAGAAAGTAAAGGCACAAGCCAGCATCCAGAACAATTGGAACAGATCTCCTGGAGTGTGTAAATGAGCAAAACCAATTTGGAAAGTACCGAAGCTAAAGAAATGTTGACCTTATGATTAGCATCCCAGAAATCTGAGCCCAGATACTCACTTAAGGTTCTATATTAGATTATTTATAACAACTTGACTTGTAATAGCCAGAGACTGAGGACTACCCAATGTTCATGGACATTGGGATACCTAAGTGAAGTTTAGTACAGTCACACCGTGCAAATTCTATATAGCAATATGAATGAGTGAGTTGCAGCTACAAGCAACTTCTTTGCTAAATCTCACGAAAATAATATTAAGCAAAATAGTCCAGAAAAAAATAATTTTTACTGTATATTTTCATTACTATAAGCTCAAAACAGGCAATATCAGTCTCTGGAATCAGAAGGAAGAAAAGTGATTACATCTGAGTGCCGGTAAAGACCAGGAAGCAGAAGCAGGTGAGAGCTTCAGGGATGCTAGTTTGGGTCCGCTTCTTGAGCTGTGTGCTCTGGTTACACAGGTGTTTTCAGTTTCTGACAGTTCATCAAGTTGTACTTTTCCGAGGTGTGCACTTACCTGTACTCATACATTTCAATAAAATCTTCCTATTAAAACTCCTCCCTCCAACACCTGCCAAATTAACTGGCCCACCAGTTTATCAGTGATTTATACCAAGCATTTAGTGATGTTAAAAAAAAAAAAAAGAACCCTACTGTATTTACTCCCAAGAAAATTTTAGAAGGCAAATCCTTCACTCAAGTGTTTATTAAACAATTTGTTTTCTGCACCATTAGGTACTGTTGCTGGTGAATTCTAACTAGAACCTGTGTATTTAACATATCTTGCCTGGCCGGCATTGCAGTCTTTCCCATCATTAGAAGATGGGCAAGGAAATCACACCTGGAAGCCAAGGAAAGACGTCCATGGAAATATTTTTGACAGCTTGAGATTAATGTAGTTGAATTCATCACTTACCTTACTGTTAGGTAAAAGAAATTACTGTTAAATCATCAGTTTTCCAATACAATCCTGGAGCATCACACTTCTAACAGAGTAAGATTTTAATAATGTCACAATTTCTCATCCTTTAATATCTTGCTAGGCATTTTTCATATAAACTTAACTGATGAAAAATTCCATGAGGTTTATGATTCCCCAGTTCTCCTTCTCCCCAGCAGGGGAAAGTTTTGAGGCTACGCAACAGAGTGATAACGCCTGCTACGTTAGCGTCCTGTTGCTTCTACACCAAATTACCACAAATTTCATGGATTAAAACAATAGAAATGTGTTATCTTACAGTTCTGGAGATCAGAGGTCCAAAACAAGCATCACTGGGCTAAAATCAAAGTTTCAGCAGGGCTGTATTTCTTCCTGGAGGCTCTAGAAGAGATCCCATGCTCCCACCTTCTTCGGCCCGGAGAGGCTGCCTCACTGACTTCCGGCACCCTCCTTTACTTATAAGGACGCTTGTGATTACATTGGGCCCACCTGGGTAATCCAGGAAATTCTATCTCAAGGTTAGCTAATGAGCCACCTTAATTCCATCCGTTAACTCAATTCTTTGCCGTATGACAAAATGTGTTCACAGGTTTCAGGGTTTAAGACGCAGGCATTGTAGGCAAGTCGTTATTCTACCTGCCACACCTGTCAGTACAATCACGTAATGATGCTTTATCCCTTGTTACGTATAAGTGTTAATACTGGGGAGACTACACAAAAAAGCATACGCCAATGTTGTCTTAAGTCACACATAATTATGATAATAGCTATGGCCATTTGAAAAAGTACTTAAATGTTCTATTTCTTTTTTATTGAGATAATCAACATATAACATTAGTTTCAGGTGCACAACTAATGATTTGATATTTGTAATGTTTTACTTTTGACATAGTATATTGCAAAATACTGGAGGGGTAATTGAAAGAAAAATCCACCTTAAGAAAAAAGCATTAAATCGAAGTTCAAATTTTAAAAGAAATTTAAAATATGATCCATACACATGTATTGTAATCATTCAGGCCATTAATTCCTATTTTTATTACATCTATCCCTACTGAAGACAGGTAGAAAGTACACAATCTGGTATATATTCTTTTCTGAATGGAACATTTTAACTTTCAGATTGAGTGGATATATAAATATGCTACTCCTAATATGAAATATAAAATCTATGATTTATTTCATTTCTAATTTAATGACAAAATAAAAGATACTTGGAGAGAGAGCTGAACACATAATACATATAATATATAGTTATAACATAATACATGTAAATATATATGTATAAATATATATGTGGTATATTATACATCTTGATATGTTCATATATATAACCACATATATATGTAATATTACATATTTTACTGTTTTCAGTTTATCTTTTTCTGCTTGTGTATGTGTATATATGTATATTTGACTATATATAGTGCATAACTTTAATATGTAGTACATTCAATTCTCTTTCTAACACATTTTTCTCTGCTCCTGTTTATTTGTATGTGATTATTAATACTGGTAAAAATTCAAAATACATGAACTGAAATAGAAAATAAATGCTTTATTTCAAATTCTTAAAAGCCCCCAAACAAATGTGCAAAATCTACCAAGGCATTCATGAAATGCTTTAAAATCCAGAGAAAATGGAATAAGGATTAAATTTGAACTGTTCTATAGAGGATGAGGATTTACTATGAGCATAGTTAGGAGTGATTTAATTCAAGCAAAACATTAAATGGTAGTGTCAAGTTCTTAGCTTGGAGCTTATTTATCATCAAATTTCTTTTCTTGGTAGTAGCATTAAGAATGTATTAATAAAAGGATAAAGTACATTTAATACTAGAGGAAGAAAAAGTTAATGATCCTAAAAGATGGTCAAAGCTACTTGTCCTTGAGTATTTAAAATAATTTTTCTCACCTGGAAAATTACAAAATGTTATTGGATTTCATATGAGATGCAAATCCTTTAATTTCCCAGGAGCATTAAGTGGGCAAACTCTCAAACCAGATTTAGCTTTCGTTGTCCTGTCTGTTTGATGACTGACATCACTGACTTTTTTAGAGCTTTTAAGATCAATGCTGGGAGGCATAGATTTCTTCTCAAGATTTTTGCCTGCATTTGATGGTAAACCTGTAACAAGCTATGGTTATGGCCTCATGGTCCAAATTCATTTTTTCTCCCCTTTGAGCCAGGTTTAACTGAGAAACAGAATTTGCACGCTTTCTCACTCAGCGATTTCTTCTCATCAGAAGTATAGTGTTTTTATTGAAACAACCAAATTTATTTTTTACCACTTTATTGAGGTGTAATTGATATACACAAAAACTGCACTTATCTAATAGACACAATTTGATGAGTTTGGACACATGCATACAAGTAAGCTTAATTTTTAACAATATTATTGTATATTCATTAATAAATGATGATATATAATTAAGAAAAACATTCACTTAGTAAATAGAAACACAAAGGTATCTTTTTTTTCACTCTTTTCAGCTGGTATGAATATCATTTCTAACACTGCCATTTTCATTTTAAAGAAAGAAACAATTACTCTTGATTGCTTACACTGGCATTTTATGTCTCTGAGATCACGTACTACTTTCTTTCTTTTCATAGAAAAATAAATTCTCAAGTTAAAACTGAAACAGTTAAATTTGTGTTTTCTATTCCCATCAGTTGGTCTTAGCCCTGTTGAACCTGGAACATATCAAGTACCATTGACTTCAGACTAGACCATCTTTCTTCCTAAAAGCATTGTATTCCAAAGGATCAAATGATGCTTGTGAAAGATTTAAATCTTGAAATAAGCTATGCTGCAATTTATTTTTAGCTTGTTTGTTTCATTGTCTTTGTTTTATTTTCATTTGTCTCTTTTATCCTCACCTTTTCTCCCTCTGCCCCTCCTTCCCTTCTTCTTTCCTTCCTCCCTCTTTTTTCTCTCTTTCTCTTTCAAATTATCAAGGACTATGAACTTTTTAAATGCTTTTTGCAAAGTTGACCCCAAAGGTATTCAAAATCATAATTTTGATTATTGCATAATAATTCATATTATATATACACATACATTTTTGTCTTTACTTTGCAACTTGTTATTTTTATTTAGGCAGGATTTCTTTACACTAGGTTTTATTGTTGCAAGTAAAGTGTCCTTCAGCAATCAAATATTGTCTATGAGCTTTTCTTTGACAGTTTGCTGAAGTTCCCATTAAGACACTTACTGGAGGGCACTGAACTTTGTTGCCTAATAAGAACATCTCATGAGAAAGGTAATTTGATAAATTTTAGAGTTATTGGGTAAATCTCACATTGTGCTTAAAACTTCTGATATAGAAAACCTTCTTTTTAAAATTTACTCAATTAGTTTACAAATTAATGAATTGGATTACCATGATTTCCAGAAACTGCAGTTACGAAAATATAAATATGTGCTCATCTAAATTGAATTATATTACAGCAAATATCTTTTTAAATGATTCTTTTGAACTGCAGAGAGTGCTACAAGTCTATTGGAAACAATGTACTCCATAAAGTTAAGTTAAAAGTATATATATTGTTCTCTCTCTCTCACTCCTGTTTCCATGCCCCCCACCAGCTGCAAGGGCCAGCTGTTCTGAAAGTTGAATTCTCTTTTAGTATTATATATATGGTTATATATAATATATAAAAATATTAATATAGTTTTATAATTCCAAATAAATAATAATTTAATGATAATAAATGATGATAATTTATTTGACACAATTCTTCTTTTATAAACTGTCTAGTATGGAAAATACATCATCAATTTACTTCTTAGCCCCATAGCCTCAACACATGGACAGTTGAAGGACTTGTGGTTTCCCAATGTGTTTCTGAAATATTCTGTCTAAGGTTAAGTGCCATTTTCTCTGAGATTAACTCTAACTTTCCCAGCTCCACAGGGTTTTGGCTTCAGGGTCTATGCTCTTACCTGAGCTGTACTTCCTGACCGAGTAGACAAGAATTATGTCTCATTAAGTCAGCTTCCCCAGAATTGCTCTGTTTAGGACAGAGTGGGTCATCAAAAATATTTTCTGAAAAGATACATGAATAGACAACATGGACTAGTCCATATCAAGGCTCAAACACCACCCATTCCACATTAAAGGGATTGTCCCACTTGATGACGAGGAGGCTGGGTGGGATAAGCAAGATTTTGTACAATAGGCTATTTTATTTTTATTTGTGTAATATGATGACTATAATTATCTTATATATCCATGTTGGTTCCAACACTTTGGAATCAGCTGCTCTTTGAAGTTTCCTGTCCTGACCCAATATGACTGGTACTTGTATTCAAACACTCACGGACATAATCAACTGGCTACCTGGTACACCCGGTAGAAAGTTACCCATTTAGGATTCTGCTTCTATGTGTCATTAGAAAGTAACCATCACTACCTCACCCAACCCCCTTTTTGGAACTTGCCACTTGGCTAATCCGTTTGTAATATGACAGATAGGAGTAATCTTTTTCTTACTATTATTAAGTAGTTTGAATGAAGGGAGGAAAACTCTTGGGGCAAAGTAATTATGTTGAATTGCATGGTTCTGCTAAACAGAACTAATTACAGTTCAATTAAGTTTAATGCTCAAACAGAATTATCATTTAATTGTTTCAATAACAACAAATACCAGTTGAAATGTAAATGTGTGATTATGTTGTACTGACAAAAATGGATTAGGAGTTAGGTACTTGTCAGAAATCAAATGTGACTAGAAGCTATGAGGATTACAGTATGGTGCAGCCTTCTGAGAATTCCTCATTGGTATCTTGGGATTTCAAAAAATTCGATGTCATGTAAATTGACCTTGAAGAAAAGGACTGACTTGAATTGTGTGAGGTATGATACATTTATCTACGTATGTTAAGATTAAGCTGTGTTGCACACTCTGGTTTCAGAATTTCACTCAGTCTAGAAAATGGTCCTAAAAATGGTATAAAAATTACCTGCAGTGAATTTTGCCCAGTTCTCTACAGCCACCTTGCCATTGAAAACTGTTAAATTGGACAAAATGTGTGCAGCAACTGTTTTGAGGCACTGGAGAAAAGGGAAATGTACATTATGAGCACTGTATTTGGCCCAGATCTCTCTCTGTGGATAATTTCCTGGCTGTGACACAGGGAGGTATCCCACAGAGGCCCTGTTAAAGAAGAAACAGACCTCAGAGACTGGGGCCACTGATGGAATCTCTGGAGCATGGCACTGGAGAGGAGGAAGCACTAGCTTTTACTGTTGCAAGTGATTGGATGTTTTCTGCAAAAACTTGGGCTGCACGGATTCAAGGTTTACCAGAAAGTAGTTCTTATAAAGTTAATAGTAGAGTGGATGTGCTAAAGATCAAGCAGTTCCTGGAGATATTAGAATTCTGGCCAAGTCAGAATGGAGGGACCCCATTAGTGCCAAGGAATCTAGCTGGGGCATCAGAAAGATGAAACTTCTGAAGGAATACCCATGTTCTAGAAAAGGCCTACTCTAGAACTAGTCTAAGAAAGTCTAAAAGCAAACCTGAAGAGATTCACATAGAAAACAGAGTTCACACTCCGAGTCCTGTCAAATTAGAAGGTTGGTAAATACCTTGGGCTTTCCACAAATCTTCCTCAACAAAATATTAAAGCAAGCCTACCCAAGCTCATGGGACTAGCCAGCAATTGAACTGCCTCTTGAAACAAACTTCAGTAATTTCTGAGGAAAATAAAAGAAACTAAGCTTTGGCAATGCATTAGCCACTTCTAAAATAATAATAACAATTTAAACCTGGACTGAATGAAAAACAAAAACAGAAAAAGTAAATCTTTCAAAATGTCTATTTCTATTCCAATGACATCCAACTTTAAGTATGGATTAATTTTATGTTGGAGTGTATGTTTGAGCAGCATACAAAAAAAATTATTTTGTTAGATCTCATTATCTAACAGACTATTTACTGTTGTCTGGAGATTTTTCATGGTAAAGTAAATCTAACAGTTTAAAATTTTAGAAGATATTTATTTTTTCTAAGTTCCCTGTGACCACAAATTTGTCATTGACTCCATTTCTAGAAACGCTCGAGGTAAGTAACTAAACTTTGCATATGGAGCCATAAATGTAATGATAAAACATTCTTAAAAGCAGTAATCAGAACTGATTTTAAATGTAATGATAAGATTTCTTACAAACAATAATCAGAACTTATTTTTAATAGTTAAAAAATGAAAAAATTAAACTAAAATGTAATAAAAAGCAGCAAAATATAGTTCTTTCTAGATGACTATAATAAAACAATAATAACAAATTAATGATGGATTTGATGTTATTCTGATGTCTTTTTGTCATGTGGCTCAGCATTAGGACATGCATTAAAATGTCTTTACTCTTTCAGTCTCTGGAATCTGCTACTACTTCTGTTGTCTTTAATTAACAAAAACGAATAGTCAGAGAAGCCATCAAGGCTTCTTTCATTACTCTACTGCATATTAAGAAATTTCCTAAGACAGATTTCGGCTCTTTCAAGATTGAAAAGAAGACTGTAATAAAGAGGTTCCTGACTTAAGAAGAACCAGATGCTTGAGTTCTCCAAAAAATGTTCTTTTCAAATAGATGTTCAACCTATATGAATACCTTTGGTGATGGAGAGCTCATTTCCTCATGAGAAAGCTCATTTTATCTTTGAACAACCATGGTTGTTACAAGTGGACTGAAATCAATATATTTTTGTTACTATAGTTGCTGCTCATCATTATAACTCTTGCCAATTCTCCAACTGTCATGGTGTTTAGTTTTAAACATCACATACATTATTGACTCTTCTCATAATTAGCTCATCATCCATCTGCTTCTATCATCTCAAACTCTATTCTTATACTGCATAAGAATGACTTTTTGGCTAATAATTTGGTTCTTTATTTATTTTCTTCTCTTTACTTCATCCTATATCCAAATATAAAAATCATTTGCTTCCACTATTCTTACTATTATAGAGAGATCAATTTTTTTTTCCTTGTAGGTGCTTTGGTCTGAATATAAGATTAGGCAGAATATTCCATTTTTTGGTAAGAAGTGCTATGACAAATAAAATTATACTTCTGAAGAGACTTTGTGATATCCTAAATGTTGTTTATAAACATTTCAAATTTTATTTTCTCTTCCTTCCTCATTCTCAAAACACATTTCAAACAACTGTGTCTCTTGAACTCTGAGAAGTACCAAGGGAACTGTAATGAGCAAGGTGGATATGGTCTCTGCCATTATAGAACTTATAGTTTGGTGGGAAAAAATAGACATTGAACAGAAAATCACAATTGATTAATTACAATTGTGATAACCAATGAGATAGGTATAGAGTGGGAGATCTATTCTAGTCTGAAGGGTCACATGTAAGAGTACCAGTCATGTATATGTTTATAACATATTTGGAAAGCTTCGCAACTTGTATAAATGAATTTCATTGCAAAAGTCTTCATAGAAAAGAATTTTGGTATTCAATTGCATTAAATTAAATTGATGAAAAGCACAGTAAACAGAGAGTAAATCATATAACTTGTCTTTTTAGATACATAGTAACAGAAATAGAAAGTTAGAATATATGTCAGTATTATGTTGAAATTTCTCTCATTTTCATTCTTTCTCTTCCCTTTCACCTTTCCTGTTTCTCTCTCCTTCTATCTCTTTAATCTCTCTATAATCTCATTTAATTCAAACAATAACACACTATGTAATTAGTATGATTTTTCCTATAGAAGCAGACACACTGAAACTTTTGAGACTTTTAAGCAATTTGTTCAGGACAGTAAATTCAGTAAGTGGCCTAGGCTGAAATTCACACGTAATCTTCTCTGTTGAAAAGCCTATATTCTTCCTTGATTTGTTGTACTTTAACAAACATTTATTAAATGCTAACCCTGAACTAGTTTATTTTAGGCAAGAGAGAAATAAAGATGAATTTGATCTGAGTCTTGACTGAAGGATGGTATCTTAAACACACTTAGAAGTAAAGAAGAGTAATAATTTCTTAAGAGAGGGGGAGCAACACTGTTAAATCCCTAAGGGCTAGAGGGGTCAAAAAGTGTCCACAGAAGAGGCATTCTTGAGCTAAATCTTAAAGAAAAGTCAGAGTTTGACCTGTAGAAATTAGCTATATGTGAAAGGACATTGCAGGTAAGAGAAATAATACATAAAGTAACATTAAGAACTCAAAAGGAGCCTTATATAACTGGAGTATAGAATGTATTATAAGAACATATTTCTGAAAAAAATATAGAGAGAAAGAGAGTCCATTTCTTTGCAGGCAATGACAGTTTTAATTAATTAAGTTGAATTGCATGTTGATTCTCAAATGTAGAAAGAATTTAATATATTCTTAAATATTTATTTTAAATATTAAAGAAGCCTATGGTCTTCATTTCTTTCTTAATATGCAATTCAGCTAAACCTCAATCTGAAATTTTTCTCAGTGGGGTAGGAATGTACATCTGTTTTGTAGGAAAAGGAATAGATGGCTCAAGGTAATCAATTATACAAATTGTTTGAGGTTTCAGGTTTGCTTTTTCTGTCTATTTATTAAACGACTTTGAGAGAATGTGTTTGACATGAAATCAAAAGAGGTTAGTGGAAATTGTATTATCTATTTCATGACAATGCATAATGAGCTACCGAATGAAGGATTAGTTACCTCTGTCATTGAATAGTTAAAGGGAACGTAAGTTTATTCTGTTGTCAGCAGAACACATCAACTTAGATGTTCTTTGCATATTTTGACATTCCAAAAGTGTTTTCCTTTGCAATAGATAACATCTAAATGCTATATCAAAACCCAAGATGACTCTTCATCTTTCCGCTTTGGCATGTATTTCTATTCAAAAAACATTTTCATGTATCCACAGACCTGTTTGAGCAATTGCGATCATCATTTTTTCCTCTCTGTGTCCTTAGCTAGACTTAAATCATCAACCCTTGTTAATGAGCCAGTTATTTTCAAAGGAAGCTTTATTCTCCTCTTTCTGAAGATTGAAACAACAGGAATGATTAAATGCTGCATGGTAAATGGCAGATTACCCTTCAATGCTGTTACCAACTGAAATGTGTCATCCTGCCCCCAAATTCCCTTGCTGAAACTCTAATCCCTTATGTGATTATATCTGGATATATGGATTTTGATAAAGTAATTAAGATTAAATGAGGTCATAAGTTTGAGCTCCCAATCTGATAGGAGTACTGTCCTTCCAACAACAAGAAGAGACAGGCGCGATCTCTCTCCTCCTGTGTGCAGAGGAAAGACCATGTGAGAACATGGTGAGAAGGCAGTTATCTGCAGGCCAGGAAGAGTGTCTCACCAGAAACCGACCCTGTTGACACTTCGATCTTGAACTTCCAGCCTCCAGAACTGTGAGAAATAGATTTCTGTCCTTTAATCCATCCAATCAGTGATATTCTATTACGGCAGTCCTAGGAAAATAATACATATGGTAACTAAGCATTTTCTAGGATACAGGAATGAGAAAAACTTACCCCACACACTTAGCAGACGTTAGTGGAAATATCTCTGGCATTCTTTGCAGATGGGCTTATAACATGTAGCAACTGTAAACTGGGTTTAACTCTACAGAACTTGTCTTTCTGTAGCTTTAACAAAATCTACAGTTGCACTATTCCAGACTGACTATTGGCATTTAGTCTCTGAAGCCACCTTACGTTAGCCTTTTGCCAATGAATTACCACCAAATAAGTCCTACGTGCAACTTATTTGCATTGCCAAAGACTTGGAAAAGTGGGCTAACAATTTTATAATGTTAAAAAAATACTGTCATACATGAAGCATCAAATACTGTCTATGCGTATTAGCTTGACATATTATTTCGTGTAAATGATTTGGAAAAACATAGTCAAATCCTTGATTCCCACTTTGAACTAGTCTTTGAGAAAGTGATTTGCTAAAATGCATGCATTTATCTAAAAAGTTAAGGAAAATAATTATTGCCAGTATGTTTTGATGATTAAATAAGAAAACAAGATAAATCACCTAGGATAGTATCTGATGCATAAGAACTTCATCAATGCTTAATCTGCATAATTAAGAGAAATGTACAGCAATATACATTTTGAGGTACGAAGGGACACATTATTATGCTTTCTTCCATTATGATTATACTTTCTAGTTCTAAGTGTTTTTCTTTTATAAGAAGAATGTTATTTAATTCAAATTTTCTTAATGTCAATTTCTTATTCATCTTAATTTTTATTAAATATGATATTAAGTAAAACACTCCTCTGAAAAATAAATGATTGGTACATTTAAAGAAAAAAATAAAAACACTAAAATCCTAAGGTGCATTTACTTGTTTCAAATGTGCTACTCAAAAACATCATCACATTGAATCTTATCTTGCCAAACACTATAATCAATAATTACCAGTTCCTGAGACAAATTGTTAAACATAATTATTTTCACATTCTATTAAATTCTTAGACATGAAGATTGTGGACAATTGAACTTATAAACAAATAATTCTATCAGTATTGCACTAATGAATTTCTCTCCTCACAGGTAGTGTTAATAACTATAGCCATAAGAGCCTTAAAATATCTAATACTTTATTTCATTTTGTTCTTAGATCAAATTTAAAATGGGAACTATTATTTCCATTTAAAAAGTGAAGGGCCCAAATCTAAGAGAGTTTAAGTCAAGGTAGCTGTTGGTAACAAATATAAACCAAGGCATATTAAAATTTTTAAGAGTTTCTTTGAGCAAAAATTGATTCCAGTTGGGCAGCAGCTAGGAAGGAGGTCTGAGCAGCTCAACAAAGTGAAGGACTTTTATAAGCAGAAGGGAGTGGAACATTATACTAGGCAAAAATAATGAGTTCAGTTATTGCAAAGTTAGTTTCCTTTAGGGGATGGATGGACCTCACAGACAGATTACTTAACTAGTGCTGATCAGATAATTCCTTATTGATGGGTTTAAGATCCCACTTCTAGAGGAGCCGAAATTGTAGTTAGGTCTTGGTTTAGTGACCAGGGCTTAGCACAAACCTTTCCATTTAATGTCTATTGTCTTGTTTTTAACAGGATTAAGTGTCAAGGCTGAGAAAATTTCATACTATTTCATTCCAATGCCCATGTTCTTTTTACTGCTGCAAAAAATTTAGATTTGATAAACTGTATTTTTATGCACAATTCTTTTCTCAATTTTTAAAAAATTATTTTGATTCCATTCATTACAACTGACATTGGATTGCCTGTAAAGAGTTTCAATTGGTAATATATCTGGAATGGAATCAAAAGATAGTGGTGTTAGCTCTTAGGATTGGACGGCAAAATTCTAGTGTATTAACATCAACATCATTTGTAATATATGAGTATTCAAAAATATGAAATAAATTATAACTGAGAAATCTTATTTTTAAGAGGATGGTCTGGGTAAAAAGGTAATGTTAGTGTCTGCAGTTCAGATAAAGTTAATATCTCTAGCATCTGGAATTACATGTTAAACCTAATGTAAGTGAACCTTAGCTGACACTATGGAAGAAAATCAGAATTGTAAAGAAAACTCAGAGCTGTTAATTTACTAAATATAGCAAAAGCATTTTTAGTAGGAATTTTCTTCTGTGCAGATGATTATTTAAATATAATGTCAAAGAGTCCAGATTTTACAACCTCATAATTAAAGTGGGTGATGCTAACACATTTAGACTGGGTTCTTTGCTGATTAGCTATTAAAGTATTCCAAGAGATTCTCTTGTTTTAATCAATGGAAGAGCATGCAAACGGTGAATTAAGTGTGGTATTATTTTACCTAGTTTACATATGATTAACCTTTAAAAGAGAAATAGATACAGGCTCAAGTATTTGCTTTCAAATTAACAAGCATTCACTTTTAAATCAAAGGAATTTCTTTGTTAGCAATATGAATGGAATATTTATTTCAAATAAAATTTCTTCTCTGATTTTTATAACCACCATCACTACCAAAACAAAGTCCCTAAAAAGATACAAAAATAAACATAAATGTATGAAATCATGGATTTGATGAACAATTTCAGGATTCCTATAGAGTGGCCAGGTACAATACGAGACACACAGTTAAGTCTGAATTTCAGACAAAGACTGTATAATTTTTTAGTATATGTTGTGAGCTAAATTGTGTTTCCCCCAAATTCATATGTTGAAGTCCTAACCCCTGATGCCTCCTAATGTGACTGTACTTGTAGATAGGGCCAGAAAAATGTAGGTAAGTTACAATGAGGTCATTAGGGTGGGCCAATATGACTGGAGTTCTTAGAAGAAGCAGAAATTTGGATGTAGACAGGTACAGAAGGACGACCACGTGCAGACACAGGGAGGAGACAGCCATCTGCACGCCCAGAAGACGAGACCTCAGAAGGAACCAATCCAGCTGCCCAACACCTGGTCTCAGAAGCCTGGCTCCAGAACTGTGAGAAGCTAAATTTCTGTCATTTAAGCCTCACTGTCCGTAGTGTTTTGTTTTGGCAGCCCTTAGAAACAAATACAATATATTTTATTTACTAAATTTTGCAGTCTTAATTACGAAAAGTTGTAACTGAATATAGTGAAGACTATATTTGTAAAAAAAAAAAACAGGTAAGTACATTAGCTTTTAATTTATTGTCACTAACATTCATGCTTATAATCTATTCTCCAGATTCTAATCCCCTTTCTGGAAGGGGAGAACTCAGTGTTTTATATTTACTTTTGTTTTGTATTTATAATTACTTTAAAAAAATTCCATGAACAAAATTCAACTGAACTTCCTATGTTCAATACTTAAACAAATGTAGCTCCATATTCTCTGAATATAGGCTAAAACCTTGTAGGACCTGTCAAACCTCAAAGTTCCAGGATTTTATGATATGGATGTGAGTGAAAAAAAAAAATCTCTTTTATTTGTTTATTTATTTGTCACACTGTTTCTTATTCTTTTAAATTCATTCTTTTCCTGTTCACAATAAACTACTTTTTGTAGGAAACTTGTAAAATGGAGGACAGAAGAAAGTAGAAAATAAAAACCATTCTTAATTCCACCAACGCAAAGACAACCATTTAAACATGTTTTTAATCATTTGCTTCTATTCATTTCATCGTATTTTATGAATGTTTTTCGTAAAAAGTTATATTTTTATTAAGGTGTATGTATATGTGTATTTCTGTAAGTGATTACGTGTCCCCTTCAAACACCCATCCCCCCCAACACACGCATATTATGTAGAACCATCTATAATAAGAGAATGAAAATCTTTAAAGCCTCACCTTCTGTGGTGGTCATTAGAATTCACTTCAGATTTCCAGCTGCAGGGAGAAAATTCACCATGTGGTCCAGGAACTGGGCTCCGAATTTCATCCCCTTGTTGATGTGAGGATGTGATTCCCTCTGGCTGCTCTCAGCTGATGATTAAACATGGGACAGATATGATGGCAAAGCAATTTCTGACCCATCTGATTATGACCCCTCTGGTGGGCAACTTTGGCTCAAGGACTCGCCAATGTCCTTGTTGAATGTTCCTTAAGACTACACTGCCACTAAGATGTTTCTACCCGTCCTACTTTCTTCCCTCCTTCCCTCCCCTCTCCCCATCTCTTTCCTTTTTTTTTTTTTCTTTTTTCTTTTCTTCCTTCCTCCTCTCTTTCTCTTAGAGTCCTGTTTTCCAGAGGACCCTAACTATCACAGAAGTCACAGCTAAACTGCTTCAAAGATGTAGGCTTCTGATTGGAAATACAAAGGTGAAGAAGACAGACAAAGTCCTTTTAAAACTCCTCATATTCTAATTAAGAGAGAGCCAAAAATGCACAAGTACATATAAATGTACCAAAAATATTAGGTAACAATATGTGCAGTGGTGATACTGTAGTGATTGACTAGGAACTATTATAGATTGGATGGGTAAGGGAAAAAGCCTCAAAAAAGGTGACAGTTAAGAGCAAATAGAAGTAGCCAGTATAGTCAGCCTTGTGAAAGTCAAGGGAAAAATCAGAGCAAAGACCATAAGGCAAAAACTAGATTGTCACAATAAAGGCCAGAAAGTGAGGCAGAGAATTAAACTTAGAGATATGGATGGAAGCAGGACCAAGGAAGTCTTCATAAAACAGGGTATAATATTTGGACTTAACCAGGACAGTATGTCTGGACAGGTAATGAGATCATTGAAGGATTTTGAGAAAGGGAGTTTTAGGAGATGATTTATGTTTAAAAAGTCCATGTTATCTGAAAAGAGATAATTAGAAGCAAGAGGAATACTAAAAAAAAAATCAGAAGGCTATTCTAATACTCCAGAAAAGAAGTGAAGGTGATTTCATCTGTAGCAACAGAGAGAGTGAAAAATGGACTAGTTTAGGATTAGTTTTGGAAAGAACCTGCTAATGGACTGGATATAAAGGGTGGAGAAAAGAGAGGTACCACCTAACCATGCTTAGGTTTGGTTTTTCAAAACTGATGAATAGAGGTCTTGCTTACAGCAACAAGTGTGGGTAATACATGCATATACTGTGGACGTGTTTTCCCACCTTGATACACAAGGAGCTATATATTTGTGCCCAGGCACATGGTCTGTGGCAGGGCTAGACTACTGCCCAAGCAGATGTTTATCAGTGAAAGGGCCTCATAGCACGAGAGGTGATGCTTGTCCATGCCGGGTTGGAGCCAACAGGATAGTAGTCCAGGGTACCCTGGCATTAAGAGCAACCTCAGAGCTTAAGAAAACATGGCTGGATTGGCAGAATGGCTGGCATTGAAGTACATTTGTGAAATTGGCATTAGTGGAGATGCTCCTGCTTGTACAGCTTGCTCTCCCTCACCAGCATTAGCCAAAAGCAAATCTTTCAACCACAGGGAACGCAGACTCAGCGTGGAGTAAAGGCTGAATGGTGGGAAGGAAGGGGATGGCTTCCCTCATCACAACATCTCTAAACATAGCATAATATATATAGTCAACCATATGTAATAAACATAGCATTAAATAAACTATTATATATGCCAGATCCCAAAGCACCTTCTCCTTTTAATATATTAGATTTATAAAATAAGAATTTTTATCATGATCTGGTTAAAACAATTCATCAGTTGTTACCCAGAGAAGTAAGTTACAGAGTACTGTTAATAGTTATTACCTGGACATGGGCAAACTTAGTCATATGAAGCCCATTTCTATGTACTCAACCATCAGCTGCACTGGACTGTTTGCATTGCTATCACCACATGCGTGTTTTAATTTAAATTACTAAAACCCAACGTTACTTTAAGTGTTTTCAAAGACTCACAGCATAGTGCAGCTTTAGAAGAAGTATGGGCTTGGAGAGGACCATCACAAACCAGGTAATGCAACTTAAGGCTGCAGACATTTTTAAGTCTTTCTTATCAGATCCCGGAAAAATCATGTCTAAAAGGCCATGTTTGTAGGTCTGGCAAAAGCATGATTCTTATAGTGAATATCTGTTAAAAACTTCTGGATGACTCTCAACACAGATGTTTAACTTTTCATAATGTGTAGCTCAATTAACAGAATAAATGGAAACTCATGTTTCACCAAAGTGGAAATGCAGACAAAATCCTAGAATCGCTCATATGCTTTGAAAATATGCTATGAATTAAAAAAAAAACATAAAATAAAATAAAATAAAGAATTCAAGGACTTGAACATGGTATAGGAAATAAAACCTGTCACAGTGAAGTCTCCAGTAATTCAGAAGACTAACAAAACTTAAGAACTGGAATAAAACTTAGACTTGATTTTATTGTGATACTTAAAGGGAGAAGTTTTGCATAATAGTAGATAAAGATATTCTATTGTTATCTAGGAAATTTTTGATGAAGTTAGGTATATTGCATATAATATTTCCATTATTACAGAATAAGAACTATTTACACAAAATTAAAATATTACTATTTACACACAAAAAATATTGTTTAAAAATAATGGATTCTACAATACCTAAAATTTAAAGAAGAATGATAATTCTGGAGCTAGCAAATCTATAGCTAAATCCTTGTTTGATTTGGGCAAGAGATTTCATCTTTCTGATCCTTTGTTTCTGCATCTGT
This sequence comes from Camelus ferus, assembly GCF_009834535.1. NCBI lineage: Eukaryota > Metazoa > Chordata > Mammalia > Artiodactyla > Camelidae > Camelus > Camelus ferus. Next base: position 22,682,730 of record NC_045697.1, read on the forward strand.
ACCTTCAAGATGGCTATTCCATAGACTGATGAATGAAATTTGTGAACTCAAACACTGACACATTATACAGTTAGAAAACAGCTTTTTCATAGTGACTAAAACATTTCCATGTATTACTCTTACAAAGTAGCTAGAAAGTAGTGTCATTTTCTTATTGATATTTATCTATGTAATAAAGCAATCTTTTATTAATAAAAATGTTTTTCATGAAATATAATAAAGTTGTTTTCTTTTTAAATTAAAAACAAGTAGCCTGTAACCTTTTTACTCTTTCTGAAATAGCACTTTGACTAAATGGTTTATTTTCTCTTTATCCTGCCTTTCTCATTTTATATATTTCCAGCATTTCCCTGTAATCATATTCATTAAAATGTGATTAGAAAGGCTACAGAGTACTCTGTTACATAGATGTGAGATAACATGCATAAATATTGTCTTGCTGTTGGACATATATACTGCTTTTAATATTCACTCTTATTAATAATGCTGCAGCGAATGTTGGTACACATAAATATATGTGTGTGAATGTTTAATTCCTTGGGAAAATTAACAGGAATATTCTTATTGTATAAAAATATATGAATATTTAAAAGACTTTTGAAACATATTGCCACATTTCCAACAGAAAGTTTATGGAGTTTACAATCCCACCGGTCCTGTCTGGGGGGATCTCTTTCAGTGCACCCTCATCATGTTAGTATTATTAACTGTTACCTTAGACATACCATTAACATTCTCTAATTTTCTTATTTGTAAAATGAAATATGTACCACTTACTCCAGCATAGTTACTGTGGGCATTATATGAAGTAATAAACTAATAATACATCATTACCCTCTGCTCTTTCTGCTACATGCCCCTTCTTTTTTGGAGACCTGATCTATTTCAATGGTTCCACACAGCCCCTTTTTCCCTCTGCTGATGATTCCCAAGTCTCTCATTGGAACCCTTCGCTGATCACTTGAAATTGCTTCCTGGATATGTTCTTCTGTTCATTTCATGGTCACACAGAATCCTAAAACCCAATTATATCCAATGAATATTCTTCTTCTCACTCAATATTTATGGTTTATGGGAGCCCATGACTGGGTTAACAAATTGTAACAACCCCAGCCACTTACCTCCTTGAAAATGTGCTTAGTAACTGCCTTGAGGTTTTAGCAATGACCCAGGCCCCCAGCTATAAACGCTGGGCGTGCCTGCTGTTAGTCTTCTATTCCCAAAACCGCCTTGGGCTGGAGTGGTAAACAACTTATAAAAAGCTGCAGACTCAGAGGTGAGGAGGCTGGTTAGCCAATGATGGGTAGGATCTCCAGAGAGGGGCAACCTAAGACACAGGCACAGCCGCCTGAGTCCAAGAAAAAATGTTATACAGCTGATTCTCATGCGTTCCACCCTGATAAGCTGAAAGGCTCAACAGGAACATGATTCACCAAAAGGGTCTTCTGACCTTGAGCCAAACACCAACAATAAACAAAGCGTTTGTACTCATTGTGATCCCACTCTGTCCTTCCCTAAATTCCTGCATTCCTCCTTTGACTGTACTCAATAAATATGAGAGATTTGAGAGGCTCATTGAGTTGACTCCCGACTCCCTCTCGCTCTCTTGACTTTTTCCACAGAGTCTTGAGTAATTCATTCCGTCTCGGTGGGACTTCTGCCGGCCAGAACCCACAATGGTTTATCTTTTGAAATGTTTCTCATATGTTCTTGTAGAGTCCCGTTGTCACTAACATTGTCCAGGGTTTTATGGACTCATGTTTGGATGTGGCAGTACTTTTCTAGTGAGCAACCATAGTTCATTCCATTTCCATTTATTTATATGTTACTGATCCAAAAAAAAAAGATGTGTATTCTTTTATTCCTCAGATAAAATAAAACCACAAGATATAAGTAAGGACAAGTGTGAAATAATGAATAGTTTGGGGTGTTATATATATTTTTTCCCCAAAAAATCTAGGCTAAGTGAAACTTCTACCTCTGAGAACAGCATTTAGGTTTGAGTTATCTCCCAGATTCAAAAATCTTCCAATTCACTCTGCACATATCTTCAGGATAGAAAACTCACAGAAATGTTGTAAGTAATATTTCTTTAAACTACTGCTTTCATTGTTTTGCTCCCCAGGGTAAAAATCTTCAGTGACTTCCTTATCCTACCACAGGAGGCTAATTCATCTGATTTTAAAACTTTTAGAAGTTTGATTTCATGTAATATATTTTAGTTTCCCACACACAACCATCACTGTCTAGTCTTGCCAACTTTCCCAACATCTCATGAGATTGCCATAGAATTTCATGCTTTCTTTTATTTAATTTGTTACTCACTCTGAACTCCTTTTACCTCCACTTTTTTTCGACACTTTAAATTTCAACATAATTCTAAGTTTGTTCTAGCCTCACCATCTCTGCAAAATATATTGACTCTTCAAGCCTCCATTGATTCCTTTCTCCTGTTTGATGATCCATTAGGCATTTCTGAGGATCTATTTATCATAATCTAAATTCCTGATATATATAACAGCAAACCAAACATGGTTTCTGCAAGTCACATATTCTATTGAATATATATATTTTGTATGTGACATAGTATGTATACAAATTCAAGATATATGAAAACATATATGTTTAAACATTCAAAAATACATGAAAATTCAAAATATATAAAATTTATAAGCCATAATTTAGAAACATAAATTACAAAGACTAAATAGTATGATGGCTTAGAATAGAGACGTCTTAACTATTCTTGGGACCCAGGTAGTTCTTTCTTAAGGGTCTGACTTTCTAATTTTTTGCCCCAGCACTGGCTTTTGAGCTATCAAAACTTTTGTGTCTCGTGGCAATTAGACACAGTTCAGACTACAAAATAAGTGCTTAATAAATCTCACTTATAATGTGTTTATTATAAAAATGCATATATTTCCGTTTCAAATTTTTTAGAAACTAAAGGTACTTTTAGATCTAAAACAATTCAGATAATAGTGGGATTCACACTTCCGAAAAGGTTAGCTTCTGAGGTGTGAAATTTGTGAAACTTACACATGTAAAATGATGGCTCTCAGAGGATTCAACTGTACAAAGAAAGAATTACAATTTATAGGGGAGGCATGGACTGATTCTCTGGAAGGACTTAGGCACAGTCATTGGAAATGTAGAGTGTACATCTCACTTTAATTTGGATCAATTAAGATACTAGGAGGCTGATAAACGTGATATTTGTGAAGATGGAGGCCTGAGCTGGTTAACAGGCGACCAGAATGCTTAATAAGTTAGAAAAAGGACATCTCAGTTTGTTGGAAACAATCAAGTTTGAAATTACAAAATTAACAGAAAGAGGTGAGAGAGATTACAAAGCTGAAATAGGCAAGTAGGTAAGCAGTATAAAAAGTCCCAAGGAGTAACAACACTAATAAAGTGAAAAGATAACAAAAATGGTTAAAGAGTACTACTCTGAATTAAAATAAAAAAGAAAGACGTTTCTAAATTTATAACACTTTATATAACTCAGTGCATTCTGTTAAGAAATACTATTGGTTAATTTAAATGATGAAGAACTACAATTAAGACAGATTATTAAAAATTATTGGTGTTCAGCTTTTGAAGTGACCACACTTTATAAGTGTATTATGAAATATTGGCTCTGTTAGAACCTCTAAATAAAAAGCATTCCTGATTAATAGAAACAGCCATATATGAAAAATGGAAAGAGAAGCAATTGTTGATAATAGAACAAATGATAAAAGTAACAATTTCATTACATATTCTGGAAAAGATTAATCAGTCAAGATGTATTGATGGAAATGTGTGTGGGTCAGAATGCAGATTACAGAAATTTGTGCCATGTTGTCACAAAAGGAGAGAACTTTCCTATCTGAAGTTCAATTTTAAATTAATTCTTAAGACTTGAGAATTTGAGGATAGCATTAAAAGTGTGTGTATGCCTATATCTAGCACATATAAAGACATATTAAAACTCAATAATTAAAAAAGAAATAACTCAGTTAAAAATAAGCAAAGTATCTAAATAGACACTTCTTTAAATAAGATACACAAATGTCTAAAAAGCATGTGAAGAGATGCTTAGTATCATTAGCCTTCAGGGAAATGCCAATCAAAGCTGAATGTGACAGTACTTTATACCCACTGCGACAGCTACAGCAGAAAAGGTTGATGATTGCATGTGCTGGCCAGGATGTGGAGAAATGGAATCTCTCACACACTACTGGTAGGAATGTAAAATGGTGCAGCTATGTTGGAAGACATTCTGGCAGTTCCTCAAATGATTAAACTATACAACCAGGAATTCCACTGCTAGACACATACAAGACCAGTGCTCTGACCGCTGAGCTATGGAAGCCTGCCTGCTAGACATATAGACCCAAGAGAAATGAAAACATGTTCTGGCAAAAACTTCCACATGCATTATGATACTCACAGCATTCTTATTCAGACTAGCCAAAAAGTGGAAAGAAACCAAGTGTCTGTCAGACAATGAAAGAATGCGTAAGATGTGGTATGCCCATATAATAGAATAGTGTTTGGCAAAAGAAAGAAAAAAGATAAAAGAAATGAAGTACTGATATATGCTACAACATGGATGAATCCTGAAAATATTGTTCTTAGTGAAAAAAATCCAGTCACAAAGAACTGCATATTGTATAATTCCACTTACATGAAAGGTCCAAAATAGAAGAATCCATATATAGAGACAGAAAGTAGGTTAATGGGTTGCCTAGGGCTGGGGAAGATGAGGGGTTGTGGAGAAATAGCTAGGAGTTTTTAGAGGGTAAAGATAATGCTCTAAATTGATTATGGTCATGGATGCACAACTCTGTGAATGAACTAAAATCACTGAAAAGTACAAATTAAGTGGGTAAGTTGCATAGTACGTGAAATATCTGAAAGTTGTTAAATACTGTGTTTGCATGAATAAAAGGAATTACATCCCAAAATAATTGTATCCCACCAGATTTGATATATGAAACTTTACAATTTAGAGTACACTTTTTACATAACATCACAGAAAATGATAATCAGAAAAGGACTAACGATTGTGTCACTCCAAATAGAAACAATAAGATTAAAACGGCTTTGCAGGAGCCCAGTCAGTTTAATCATAAGCAGAATAAGAAATACCAACTTCAAAGCAGTATTTCAGACTGAGTGAAGTAGTGCAGGTTTTAAAACCGATCATGTTATTCTTGTGAAGTTCTCGGGATTCTGAGAAACGTAGTTCAATGTGTTGAGTTTACCCAGACTGAGGTGATTCTCATTTTTCATACTGAAAATCTGTACCTTGGAATTTTAGGCACACACAAATGATGGGCAATATTCTTTTAATAAAGCAAGCCAGCAAACCGGCAGTTTGCATGTGTGTGTGTTTGTGTGTTTAATAACCTTAATTCTAGCTTACAAATAAAGAGCGTTTTAAAAAATTTCTGGCTTCAGCTACTCAGTTCTAAATATTTTATTTTTAAAAAGTGTAGTTCTTCTGCTGTGGAGAGTAATGGCCATTTTCAAGGTTGTTTTTGGCTTTTTCGTTTTTAATTTGTCAAGTGAAAAAAGGGCGATCTTGTTAAGCATTTAATGGAATGTAGAATTTCTCTTCCATTTTGAATCAGTAAAATAACAAAGTGAAGCATGTTCTTCATAACCTTGAATCACTGTTAATCAAGTCTAAGTCTCTGATTTTTTTAAATAGAATTATTCTCTGCTTGTGATTAGGATTGTTTTAAGGTACCAAAGAACACTGGTCCTCATACCTTCCTGAATAAATAATTCTATTATTGGTCGCTCGCCATAAAAAATGTATGTTTACCATGTTTTCTTTTTTTCCCTTCTCCTATTCCTTTGGTTGATTTGAAAATTTCAGATTCCATATCTATTCTTTCTAGAAGTTGCTTGTATCTTTAATATACAAATTTCAACTTCTTAAAAGTAATTTGGAATTAATCATATTAGAAATCAACAGACTTTGAATAATTTTCCATCTCACTGGCATCCATCAATATGTATTTATATCAGCTGTAAGTTCATACATATATAATTCATAAATTCAATTTACTATTTAACATTTAGAATTGAAATGTATTTTGTTTTTATGTAACACTTAGAGAATATTTTCTCACTTCTCCAGTATCAAATATTTCTGATAAAAATATGACACAAGTAGTCTCATTTTCATTCCATTGTTGGTGGTTTGTCTTTAACTCTGATAGGTATTAGAATTTTATCATTAGTCTCAATGTTTATGAGATTTACTACAGTGTGTCAATGTATATGTTTTTTATTTTTCCTTTTTTCCTTCTGCTCAATTTCCTATTCAAAATTTATTGAGTTTTCTTGTAGGGAAAAATCTTCACTTTTTCAGTTCTAGAAAATTCTTAACTGTGTATATTTCTTCCCATATATTTTGCACTTTTCTTCTGAAAGTCTTATCAGATAGCTGTTGCTGCTCTGGCTTATTGGACATCACTTAATTTCATCTGTAGATATATCTGCACTGTATTCTGGGAGAATTCCTCAGCTTGATCATTAGTTATCAACTTTCTCATTAATGGTGTTCATTCAGCTAACTTGCCTCATATTTTTAAATTATTTCAGAAGTTATACTTTATTTTCAATAACTCTATAGCTCATCATATTGTTCCTTTTTATTTTGTCATACTTCTAAGTTTTTATTTCTAATATGCATTTATTGATCCAAGATAATTCCTTCCTTTGTCTTTCTGAATCTTTGTTTGAAAAACTTGTCCAGATTATTATCATAAGTATTTTTCTTTGAATGTAAGTTCTTCCATTTGTTGAATATGTTTTTTTCCTCCATTTCATTGTTGATCTTCCTCAAGTGTTTGTCAGGTTGAACTGTGCTCTTAATGGCAGCAAAATTCTTGGACTTGAACTTGAGACTTCGGTGGTTTCCTGTCATGTGGATAGCCTCAGTGTTTCAAAAATTGGAATAAATTCAGCTTAATATGAACCTTTTTTTGTTATTTTTTATTGAAGCATAGTTAATTTACAATGTTGTATAAATCAATCACTCTTAATTGTACCACCTAACTGTAAGCAGAACTGTCTTCTTTAATATTCTCTGATGGAGCCCAATTGATCACTTGAATATACTTCTACATAATACTTGAATGTCTTCCATAGAATCTTCACCAAATGGATTTGAAACTGCTTGTGGGTGCAGAGGGCTTTTGTAAGATACAAAAACAAAATTTAACACTTACTTGTAGAGTTTAGAAAATAATCAGGACATGAAGAGGAATAACTCTGCCAACAAAACATTGACATCCGGAGTGTATAGATAATATTCTATTTGAATGTTTTATTTTTAACTAACCTTTAGTTTAGACTAAAGGTCAACCCACAAAAAAGTGTGTCTGGCTTTAAAAATATCTACATTCAGATATTAACCATTTTATACGTGCTCCACACTGACCTAAGGGTACAGTTTGGATGTGCTGTAGTCTTCCTTCAAATTATTTACATGCCCAAAATGATAGCATAGAAACTAAAAGGTCTATTGTGAAATCCTTACATAGTTTCTTGCCTGTCAGAGAGAATAAAGAGAAATGAAAATAGCTACCCACTGGATGATACAGTATAAAATGCTAATCTTTCATTTTTCAAGATAAAAGTTGAAAGATGTGGGATGTATTGAAAAGCCACAGCTTACATTAAAAAAAAAAGAGAGAGAAAATCACTAAATGCAGAGCACTTTAAGGTTTAGAGCACATTTTAGCACATGTGGAGTTTTGATCCTCCAACTCAAAATTTATAAGGTGAGAAAAATGCTTCTGCAAATAAACTAAGAGTCAGTAGATCATTTTGGGTTTTAATTCCATAACCAGAACCAGATCAAAACTTTATAGAGAAAATCTAGACATCAACAATCAATGTGAAGAAAAAACCACAAAAAAATTATGATGTGACTACACTTTTGGCATCGTATGTGGAAAAAATTATCATTTTTTTGTCAATATATTTTAAAAACTAAAATTCCAGTATGTCCCTTGGAGTTCTTAGAATATTTGTCACTATCAGTATATACACGTAGGTAATTAAGTGGATAAAAGACATAATGACCAAAAAGAGAAAGGAACACTGGTAAGCCACAGGCTAAAGGATTGAATTAATATTAAAATGTTTACAGTGTTCTGGGGGGAAGTTGGATAAACAGCGGCCCAGATTCTTCTAGTAGAGACAACTTTTCCCCAAGATCATCAACCTCACATCTAACTTCTGTTTTATACGTGAATTTTTACTTTTCTTCAATATTAGATACAAAAATATTAATAAAGTAGGACTAAACATTAAAGAAAATATAATAATCCATTTACAGAAGAGGAAATAGTAACATTAAAATCACCTTATATACATATCTCATTCTTTCTTAACCATTCACTGAATTTTGAGCTTATCATTTTAATTTATTTTTTAGAGTTTTACTACTTAGGTCTGTATCAGTAGAAAGTCTACCTAATTTTGGAGAACTTTGTAGAAATGAAATCATTTGCCTTTTTCTCTCAATGCTGTTTCTAATGTTCATCCATGTAGTTGAATGCAGCATTAATTCATTTTTACATATGTGTAGAATTCTACTGATTAATGATGTCATTCTTTATTTATCCACTATACTCATGATGGTGATTTCCAGGTTGTTTTCACCCAAACAGTGAGATTGGATATTTTTATACATATTGGGGGTGCATACACATAGGAGCTACTCTAAGTATAAATGTAGGTGTAACTTGCTTATGTAAAAGTTATTTATATATTTCGTTTTATAAGATAATGCTAAATTATTCCCCAAAGTGGTTACCCGAATTGATACTCACAGTGTATGGGATTAGTAAGTTACCGCATTGCTTTATATCCTCTATAGCATATTATTATTGTAGTTTAAATTTTTTGTCAATCTGGTGTTTGCAAAATGGTGCCCATTCTGGATTATTATTTGACATCATTCATCACTTGACTCTCCTCTTCTCTTTTGTTTTTCCCTTCCTTGTCTTTTTTTGGGCAGATGGTAGTGCTTGATTGATTAAAAATTTTTCCTCTTATTCCATTTTTCTCCTTTTTCTCCTTTTCTTTTAATGATTATTCTAGTAATTTTAACCTGACAATTTAATATATAAAACTGTATCCTTCCTCCACATATTTCAGGAATGATGGAACAACTTAATCACCCTCCAATTTATAAAATTATATTGTTATTAATTATTTCTATTGTTTTATAAACTCTCAAGACATTATCATTATATTATACAACTAGTTGGATCGTCCATATGCATACTTTTATCCTTATTCATCTTTTAATGCCTTCCACTGAAATTAGTGTAATTTTACCTAAATCATTCATATTTGGAATAATTATTCTTAATTATTACATTATATTTGCCTAAAAATTCTACACTATAAAATTTCCTGTGGATAAAATCTGTTTTTGGTAACTCTTGAGTTTATTCATCTGAAAATGTCTATGTTACTCTCATTTTTTCCCTCATATTGAAAGTTTTGTGGTTTTCTATTGTTTTATTTTTACTAGTTACAAAATTCTAGGTTGATAGTCTTTTCCTGTGTTGTGAGCTCGTATTCACTGGAATTTTACTAGTGAGAATTATTTTTGACCTGATTGTGAAGAGTTTTTTTCTATTTCTCAAGATGATTTATATTTCTTACTTATAAGATTGTGGACACTGATCACCCAGGACAATTTTAAACTATATGTTGCATTATTTCTTCTCTTCCACATTATCTACCCAGTGTGAATTTGATTTCAAACTTGGCTTATGGTTGTGACATCTCAGAAGGAGATTATTTCCCATTTATTAATGTTTTCCCCTCTACCACGAGCACAAGTGTCTGAGACAGGCCCATGTCCCCTTCTCACCAGCAGGTGCAGGGATATGGGAGTCGGTGAGTACTGAGTTTCTTTCAGTTTCACTCTTAGGCCAATAATAAACGTTAAGGGGTTCTAGCTCAGGAGAAACCTAGGTTTTCCCACTTGTGTCTTTTCTCCCAATAGGAAGTAAAAACTAAAGCTACAGATAACAATTGGGAAGATAGCCTCAAGGTGAAAGCTGGTTTTATGGTTTACTTATCTCTGTGAGTTCACTTAGATTTTGACCTTAAGATTTCAATTTCTTGGCCACTGATAAAATGAAAAAAATTCTTAAATGTTTAATAATCCAACATTTTTAACTGTCTCAGCATAAACTGGTTATAGTCAGCTATAATTTTGGAAATAAAGTTACTGCTATAAATTTATATGCTTCAATAAGAGTTTTTATTTTCCAAACCTGAGTGGTTACAAAATATGGAAGATTGGAAAAAAATCTTTATAAAAATGTGAACTTGTTGAACTCATGTTTATTTTTTTTTTACACTAAGAAAAGTGAGGTGCAGGCAAGGGAAAACTGAGAAACCCATTCAAGAACCTAATATATGTGATTTTTAATATATAGAGTTTTGGGGGGTTTTTTTCAGTATGGAAATAGGAAAAAAGAAAGAATATAGAGTAATTTCACTGAAAAATTGTTCCTAACTCAGACTTTGCATAATGTGCCAAGATCACACTAACAGGTCAGTTTTTGAAAGTAAAACAGCCCATGTAGATTAGAATTCAGGATAAAAAGTAGAACTGCTGAGAAAAATAAGGATTTAGCTGGGGACCACCTGGAGTGGTCAAGGTGGGCGCAGCACTTGTGATGGAACAGAACTGTGGATGCAGACCAGACCAGACCAGAAAGACTCTCCAGTTTTTTTCTCTCTCCCTCTTTTTTTTTTCCCCTTTTATTACTGGGTTGCTGACACTACTTATGGTGGCCAGAAAAGTAGCAGATCAGCAGGGAAATCAGTCACTGATGAACTGATCTTATTTACATGTCTCTGTTTTTTCCACTATAAGTAGGGCTCACACTTTAGGTTCAGAAAATTATTAGCATTCTGGAACTTCATCTAAATTCTAGAGGTACAGCACAGTGCCATCCCAGAGGGGTCAAGAAGGTTAATTCTGAGATAGATGAGGTGTTTTATTATTAAGAGATTAAAACATCACTTTTACAACCTTAATTGGACTAAAGGAGAAAGAGAGGAAAAAAAGGTTAAAGAGAAAAAAATATGTATTTAAGACAATTTAATGATGGTTTTATAGCAGTACGTATATACACAGCAGAATGCATCCAGTCAATGTCTTATTGTCCTCATGACTCCCTTTATGTACATAACTAATTTGCTAAGGTTTTGTTTTGTTTTTTTTTGCAGAACATCTGTAGGTTTCTCTTTCACCAATTTTCCTTAAGATACTTTCTAGATTGATTTTGGAGCCACATATCTAATTAAATAGGTATAAAATGTTTTCAAATTTCTACCTTTATTATCTTATTTATAGGAAAATAGTGGAAAAAGTAAAAACCAGGAACAAAAATTGCTGTTGTAAAAGATCTCTGAATTTGAAGGCCTTGATTCAATTATCTTTAGGGAAATTTCAATGCTGAAGAATTTATCTTGGTAAGAAGGTTTCCTTTTGACAATCAGCACTATTAACAGCAGAGCTTTTAGCTCTATTGAGACACGAGAAATATTGGGCAGTTTACATATTCCTCATTTTCAAAGAGAAATCGCTAAATAACAGCCTTTCAGAGATTGCATTCTTTGTCAGCCTGGCATTGGGAAAAACAGCAATGATGCTTCAGATGTGTATTTTTAAAAAAAAAAATACACTGGTTCAATATTCAGACTAATAAGGTAGTTTCAAAAATTCAAGCAGAGTGGAAACAATCATACACCTCATTCTTAAAGTGCCCCAACTTCCTTTTTAAGTTCAGTGTTACAGCTCTGTTCTTTGTGTGTCATTATTTATGGCCTATACTGATGTGGTACTGAAATATAAGACATTAATAACAAATATATTTAAATTAAATTTATATGTGCTATTATTGATATTTTATATTACAGAGAGTTTTGTATTAGCTTGATAAAAACATGCTTTCTCTTTCTTAATACCAAGTCCTTAAAATACTTTGTCATTATGGTTAGAATCTATTTTTAGTTTTTTTCTAGAAAAGTATACATGTTTATGAAAGAAACAGCTTATTCGATTGATTTGGAAAAGGTCAGTCAGCATAGACTGAATTCCTCTGTAATAACAAACACCCTCCAAAAATCTCAGTGACTTGAAAACCATGAAGTTTTGTTTCTTGCTGTCAGTCACCCCCATTTAAGCTCACTGGACCACTCTGCTCCCCATAGTCATCTATAATTTATGGGCACCATCTCAAATTTTACTGGTCACTAGTCCAGAGTCAAAGGAGGTTGCACCTCAGTACTTCTGCTTATGACTCAAAAGCCATATCCAGTTACTTGACTATATCCACCTAGAAGTGGGTTAAAAATAAGTGCATCCTACTAAGTTCTTAAAAGAGAAAGAACCAGAAGCATTTGCTGAACAGCACTTATAACCACCACAACACAGATTTCTGAACATCAAATAGCCAATTCGCTCTCCATTCTGCATAGAATATATATTTACTCGCTTCTCAGAATAAACTCGTAAGCATTCACAAACCTCAATATTAACCCAAAAGTTGAGAATCTTTGGATGACGCATGTTGATCTGTGTATGCAAGTGATGTGCCAAATTCTCTATCTTAAAATCAGAAATGACTCACTTTGATCCAGATAAATACATGTTATCTGAACCCCACAGCCCAATATGTGATGGTCTAACAAATACTGGAAAACTGCAGTCAATTCTCTTACATAGAAAAAGGAAAGTGTGAGACACAACACAGCTACAGCAATTCTGAAATGATCGATGGGCTAACTTTTTGAGGTATCCCCACCCTAGTGGTGAGGAATATTTTTGCACATTCCCCGACTCTACTTTGTGGGATGAGTTCCTCAGTCTATTGCTCTCTGTGGCTTTCTGCACCTCTTTCAGAGATTTTACGGTTTGTCATGATTCTTGGCCACAAGTTCAAACTGGAGGAATATATCCTGCTGGGGGCTGAGTAGCGTTCTCAGCCTGATTTCTTTCCAGAGAAAGGTCATTTTAAGCTTTGGACAGTCATAATTAGTCTAGGTTATGGTTATTTTGGGACTACAACTCTTTCAATAACTTGCCTTAACAATTGGAGTCCAATCAGTTCCACGTGCCAATGACTGCAACCCCAGTTCTGTTTGAGACACACTTCTTTCTTTTGACTTAACCCCAAATAACTTGAGTTTACCAGCTTGAGTGGGTACCAGCTTGAGTGGGTATGTTATACCATTAAATAGTTTCCTAAACAATTCTGTTAACAAAAGGAATTTTGAGGGAACAATATCGATTCTTTCAGAGGTTTTTAACAATCAGTGTAATGGGTCTCCAACTGATGTGATCTTTCTGCAAGGTACATTTTAACTGACATTTTTGTTTATGTTTTCATTTTAATATTCATATCCTTGGGGTCAAGAAGCTGTAGCCACTTCCAGCTTAAATTTTTCTCTATATCTGAAATATCTTTGTATATCTTTTCTTCCCTGCTTTCAAATGGCCTAATTATTCACTGAGGTCAATTATTAATTGCAATATCTTGTCAAATGCAGCTAATGGCATCCAACATTGGCTGCTATCATTCTAATGTCCAGTGTTTTTTCTGCACATGATAACATCTTTATATATATTCTGAATTTCAGACTATCTCAGGTGGTCAATTAACCAAATGTTCTGCCACTATGTTACACAGATTTCCATTTTTCAGTTTCCTTATCTTCAGATGATCCATCCTTAAGACACTCGTGTGTTTAGGTTTGTTTGTTTTCTTCAGCAATATCTCTTTCCTGGTTTTGATTTCTGTGTCATGTGGGATAGACTAGGTTATGCCATGGCAGCAATCAATCCTCAAATCTTGTGGCTCAAGCAACAAATATTTTAATTTGCTCATTTTACTTGTTCATCATAGGTCAAGAATTCTGCTACTCATGTCACTCTGAGACCATGGCTGACAGAAGAGCAGACCCTTTGAATTATTTCCTGTGACCAGGCCAGAGTCAAAATGGAGCTCTGAAGGCTCTCACCCTGACACTTAAGTGTTCTGCCCAGAAGTTCTCATTTTTGCTAACAAATCTTTGGCTAGAGCTAGTCACAAGTCTTTCCCCACCCTCAGATCAGGCAGGAAGTGAATTCTTATTCTGAGGCAAGAGAGAGGGAAAAACTAAAAGAAAATTATGAGCAGCACTAATATGTATTCTGTGATGCTCATAAATGCAAAGATCATATATAGGATTTTAAAAATATCAGTGTATCTTTTTGAATTAACTCTTTTTGTGGTTGGCTTTATTCCTTTGTAAGTTTAAGATGCTAAAGTTCTAAATGTTCTTAGAAACAATGAACAGTACATATATGTAAATTAAAAAATATACATGCACTAAAAAAAAAGATCTATCAAGCCATGAAAGACATGGAAGAAACTTAAAAGACTAAATGAAAGAAGCCAGTCTGAAGAGGCTACAAACTGTACGATTCCAACCAAATGACATTCTGGAAAAGGCACAGCTACAGAAATAATAAAAAAGATCATGGTTTCCAGGAGTTTGGGGAAAGGGAGAGAGGGAGGTATGAATAGATGGAGTGCAAGGAATTTTTAGGGCAATGAAAATATTCTGTATGATACTATAGTGGTGGCTACATGTCATTATGCATTTGTCAAAACCCATAGAATGTACAACATCAAGAGTGAACCCTAATGTAAATTATGGAATTTGGTTGATAATAATGTGCCCATGTTGGTTCATTGTTGTACCAAATATGCCACACTGATGAGGGATGTTGAGGGTAGGGGAGTATATATGTGTGGGTGGGGAGGGCTGTGTGTGAACTCTGTATTTTCTGCTCAGTTCTGCTGTGAACCTGAAACTGCTCTAAAAGAATAAAGTCTATTAAAAAAATAAAAAAGAATAAAAATATCAGTGAATTATGGGCAACATAGATACCACATGCAAACATTTGTTTGAAACTACAAAAAGTTGTCTAATCCAAAAAAGTATTAACTAGTGAAGTGCTAGAAAATAACAGTCACCAAATTCATAGAACGTTTGCAGTTAGATGATAAGTTAAAAGGTTCCTGTGGAGATAAATATCAGTGCTCCAATAGAGTAGGAGGTACTTTTACATTTAGGTGGTTCAGAAAACCTTGCTCATAACTAAATAGGGATATTTTCAACAGAATTAACAGTTGACATCATCGACGAAAACAAAAATGCTTAAAGATGTTGGTTAAGATGGATACTACCAGCATGACAATGGTCCAGTTAAGATGGAAAGACCACTTAAAACTGGTCATTTAAAAGATTAGATACAGCAGTAAGCCATAGGCTGTTCACCTCTTGGTAGCTCCATATTTCAAACACTTAATGATTCCCTGGGCATAAGAACTTACTCCTTTGTTTCAATTAATACTGAAGGCATTTAATTCAATTCAACAGATAAACTATTCTGTGTCTCTGTTTTTGGTCTGGTGGCTACACAACATCAAACCATACAAATAGCTAAGACCCTCAAGCAATTCAAAGAGTAGCATGGAGGGGGGAGAAGCACAAAGTGATATTAATATATAGAATGTGAGTGGTACAAAATGGCCTGGAGATTCAGCAGTGAGAAATACTTTGAAAGAATCAGAAAGTGACTTCTGCAGGGTGTACAGTTTGGATACTGAAATTGAAAATGAATATAATGTCAATGCACAGAGATGAACCCTAGTCTGGGAAAGAAAGTCAAAGGCAAAGGGGCAAAGAAGGTTGTGGAAACGGTAAGTAGGTCAGCTGGGCTGTAGAGAGAAGCAAATATAAGGAAACACTGGTTCCAAAAAAGTGCATTAAAGTTATGTAGAGGCCAGTTGTGACCTTTGCGCAATACCTGAATAAAGTTTTTTGTCCTGGTTGACCCTCTTGGCTACCTAAATCCCCACTGCTCATTCTCCCCTCTTGACCACTAAAGTATCTACATCACATCATTTGCAATACAATTATGAACGGTATTGGTTTGTACATGTGTGGATAAATGTTTAATTTTTGCCCTTCTGATGGCTAGAACTCTCTATAGACTTTCTTATATGCTCATGTTATATAGCAAACTATTGACTATTGACTGATGTTTAAAATGTTAAAATTGCTGTATAAAATATATTTCAGGGCCCACCACCTATTCCTTAAAATACAATTTTATTGGAACACAGCCACATTCATTTATGTCCTGTCTGTGACTGTGGTCATAATCCAATGGGAGAGGTGGGTAGTGGAGACAGAGACCATCTGCTCTGCAAAGTCTCAAATGTTTACTATCTGTCACATACCAGAGAAAGTTCACCAAACCTCTCTTATCTAGTACATTTATAAATGGGATCAATATATAAAAAATATTTTCGCACACATTTTTATCCTTATTAACAATGGTTGTGGATACTTCTATTTTATAGCTTCTGAAATAAAGAAGATATGATTTATTACACATTACTTTGAATCAGTCTTTTTACTATACAACTTTTTAGATCATTAGTGTCAAAAAGAAGGCTAAGAAAAAAAAACAAAAAGAAGGCTAAGAAACTAAGGACTGACAATTATTTAATGAAAAAGAATCAACATATATTTAAGATTTAGTTATCTAATTGAAAGAGATTAGGATGATCAAACTGTTAAGTGCTAAAGCAACTGATGTTTTTCTAAAATACTCTATTGGGATTTAAGAGTCTGTCTAACCAGCATGCCACCACATCTACTCGAGTTTCCTCTAAGGAAAGAAAATATACTTACAAATGTATCAATTAGGCAGAAAAGGCAGAAAACCTGTTTACTTTATTGATACAGCTATTCTTACTGACTTAAGCATAGCTATGGTAAAGACAAACTTCTGGTCTTAAAATTTAGAGTAAAAATAGTCATTGTTTAAGAACTTCACAGATTCCCAGTAAGACCCTGAAACCATAGCGTTTGGGAGAAGTGAGATCTGATCACACGAAAGATAGTCATGGAACCATTAGAACATTTACTGATGAGGGTTTGCATGCATAGGCTGTAATTACTATTTGTATCTCTTTAGATTTTGCTCCACATTGTAGTGTATGACAAAATATTTTGTTAATTTTATTTAATATTTTAATATTTAATTTTCTGTAAGTAAGTCAGATAAAGAAACCTAATGTTGATAACAAAAGGTATAATTGAAAGAATAATGTGCTGGTATCTACTCACAGTTAATTAGCACTCAGGAAAATTGGACTTTCAGACAGTGAATGGCCAAGTACACAAGCTCTAATCAGATAACCCTAACCTGAAATCCTGGTTCCTTCTCCTTATTAGCTGTGTGGCCTCGATAAATTTGGGGATCTTCTAAGCCTCATTGTCTTTATATATAAAATGAATTTAATAACAAGACCTAGCTCATTGGCTTGTAATTATGTTTAAATGAGATAATGAGCACTTGGGAGAGAATCAGTACTAAATAAATGTCTTAATTGTTGTTGTTTACGTTGCTATGGTCCCTATGTATCCAGTGGCAGATTATGTTAATTGGGAGCATTATTCCTAGAAAGAAATAACGTGATTGGTTAAAAAAGAAATAAAACAAAAACCACAACCTGGCAATACGTAGCATAGTCATGAATCTAGTTAGAAAGAGAAAATTCTTGTAAATAAATAATCTTACTTCAAGTTCATTTTCTTTTTATGCTCAGTCCACCCGTGTATTTTACTATTACATTCTTTTAAAATTTTGTCACTGGTTGTACTATTATTTTTAACTTTAAATTAAACTTAAAAATATATTCAGTAATAAGCACCTGCAAAATGTGCTACACACAGAAGATACAGCAAAGCAAAAATTACCCTTTTTAATTTAAAATGAGATCAACTTCTCCAGAAAGAAATTCATTCAAATGCTATTTTTAAGCACTCCATATAATGAGTAGCATATCTATTTTTTTGACAAATAGTAAAATATACTGATATAACTTTCAAAAATGAAAAAAAAGTTAAATAGAAAAGGATATGTACTAAAGTTAACTGATTATAGCTTTTTTTTCATGTTGTGCCTTTTGACGATTTTGAACAAGTCATGTCTCTGTATTCCTTGAAATTGAAAAACATGAAACACCAAGTCTTTTTCACATTATATTTCCAGTTTTAACTTTTTAAACTCTAATGAAAAGAATATGATTACACTGAAAACTTATGAACAATAGAGATTAATAGTTCAATACAGAGTAATTTATTTTCACAACATATGGATAAAACACACACACATCAAACTGGGAATGTGCTCTCTATGTAGTTCTCTTCTTTTCAACTGCTGGAAAATTAACTAATTGGAAACATTTTGAGGATTAATTGGTGAATGCTCATAGTTCATCAGAGAGACATTTTAATATGCTCATTACGTTCTTTTGAACCTGGTGTCAGTTCAGTTTTCTTAAAGGAATCACTAAAAGAGGAACTACATTAAAATAATCTTAAAGCCCAGATTAACCTTTTTCAGTTGATATGCTTTGGAATTCATTAATCACAAATTAACAAAGTAGACAAGTTAGCAAACAAAGAAATCCTTGTTGCATTACACAAGGGGCCAAGTTGCAACCACCATGATAAATGTCTGGATACATGTGTATATCTAGAGGGGACGGGTGGAGAAGGTGTCTACATACCTGATTTAGAGTTAAATTTACTTTCTTTACATTATAAGCTAAATCAAAGCCCATTTTTTCTCTTTAGACTCAGAATTTTTCCAAAGTAAGGGGGAAAGTCCTAGCTGCTTATTCCAAAAACTGGAAGTACATCACCATTGGGCTAGAATTGTGTCAAGAAGATACAAATTGTGTGGAATGTACCATTGACAAAGACAGCATCAATATTCAGTCATTTCTTTGGCCACTGGAGTGATTGACTATGATGGCTTCATTTTGGTCAGGCTTGTGGACGAGATGATGGCAAAAATAACTGTAGGTTTCTGTTCCAATACAAGTGAGTCCTGAAAAAAAAAAAAAAAGAAAAAAGAAAACCAAACCAAACCAAACCAAAACAACAGAGTAGACAGATTTCTGTGTAGTATGTTTGCACTGCTATTGGGCAATTTTTATAGAACAAATGTACCTGCCATTCATTTGAATTATGTTTTTTTAAAACATTTTACTAAGATTATATTTTTAGAGCAGTTTTATGTTCAGAGCAAAATTGAGAGGAAGGTGCAAAGATTTCCCACATGATCCCTGCCCCAACACATGTACAGTTTCCCATCTGGAAACTGGAGATAATAATCATAACCTGTCGTTTCGTCACAGGTTATTTTGTGATTTAATGAAATGCCTGTAAAGACCTTTTCACTCACTGAAATAAAAGTAGATTTTCTCAAAAATGCCAAATCTATTACAGAAGAAAAAAGGAGGAGTTCAGGATTAGCATTCTACTCGTTGCTTCATTTTCAAAATAGGTAAACAATTGGTATTAAAATTAGGCAGAAAGAAATGACAGGAGACTGCAGGCAATGTCTTGAAATCATGATGATTCACACAAGCTGAGGCCTGCTATCTTTGGGTCTCCAAAACCAGAGGTGGAGAAGGCAGTTTTTCTCTCTCTGCTCTTATATCTCTCTCATAAGTTTTGGTAAAGGTAGTAATTTCTCTGGATACAGGAAAATATTTATAAAAATGTAAGTTACTCATGACAGGATACCAGCATCTAGGTCAACAGTAAGTCTAACAAAATATAATTAGGTAGAGTAACTGAAAGTACAGATGGCTTTTACATAATTGTGACCAGATATATTTGAGCTGTTGCAATTTGAGTCTTGCAAATTATTTCCCAAAACGGTTTGGATGAACGTGTACCAACATTTACTATGCAGTAGCCTCCCTTAATTTGCCATCTCCTTCCCTTCATGTAGAAGTAGGTTGCGAGAATGCAGGCAACTTCCCTCAACTAGTTACCCCAGGAGTAAACACTCTTGGAGACCTAAAAGGATTTCAGGTGAGTCTATTCAAATAGGTCATTTCATTCATCAAAAATTAACATTTCTTCTGGAATAACTTTGAATTCTTTGGTGTTATTAAACATGGGGACAAACGTTATATTTTAACGACCGTCAATAACAGTCTCCCCCTCTATTTCTCTCTCATTCCCTCTCTCATGTCAAATTTTAAGTGGTTGGCGTTGTTCTGTGAAATGTTTCACTACACACTAGAGAAGCTGAGGAGAGTTTGTTGAGCAGAATTCAATTTAATTCTTACTTTTAGGACTCAGAGGCCAATACATCCTTCTTTCCAATCTCACTCCCTACAAACCACTCTTGTTAATTTTATTTCCAAAATGTTTGATAGGAGAACATGTAGAAAAACTTGGAGCCGCCATGTGCCAGTGAGTCGGCGGGCGCCTGGAAGAGAGCCCGGCTGGCACGCAGAAGGCAGCTCTGGGGCGGAGAGCGCGCCGGGCACCCTCAGGGCACAAGACACCAGTCTGCACTCAGCCGGGTCAGCCGGGTCAACCAGCCAGGAGGACAAAGGGAACTGGGGTTCCGAACCCACTGCCTCCAGGTGTTAGATGCCCCATCAGACAGTGCTGGAAAGCCCGAAGAGGTGGTTTCTGGAACTGTCGACCCTTTTCACTCAATTGTTTCCTTTTGTATTTCAGTCATAGTTACCTCTGTTTCCTTCTTAGTGACTAGCATTTAAAGTTTTAATATAAAGTGATTTATAAATACGTCAAAATAAATGTATATAATAAGGCTCAAAATTCCTTGCAAGAAACCATCTTTCTGGGTATGAATAAATAAATGAAAGTGATTTCCTGTCTTCCAGGAGAATGTGGGTTCTGTTCTTTGCCCTCACCCATCCCAGGCCACTATTACTTGTTCTGAGGTGTGATTTTGCTAATGTCTGAAAGGTATCCTTCTCTGAAACTGTCAGCTTTGTCTGCTAATGTTTCCATGATCCCACAACTTAGAGATGCATACAAACAAATGTCCTATATGAAATTAAGATGCTAACCCTCAGTGGCAGGGACCTTATTCTACACTTCTTAGGACATTGAAAACAAACAAAGAAAAATGCCCTTTGGAAAGAGTGTCATTGTAAAAGCTGGTTTTTCTTTGTAGAAATTTTGAAGCCAGTTCATTTGTGTTTCTTTCCTTAAAGGACTGCGTGAGATCCAGCTGTGCTGAAGAAATCGGAGTTAATGAAGGGAGGGAAATGGAATGGATTTAATTTTGTAGCCATGTCTGTTCAAATAGATCAGACTGACAACAGGGTTCTTTGCATGGTCAGAAAACAACAAGAAGGGAGAAAATGAGGAGGTGGGAGGTATGAGCTTAATCTTTATAACAGGAGATGAGGAAGGCTGGAGAGTGCGTGAAGCAAGGAGTCCGGAAGATGGATACATGGGGGGGATTTTATAATACCGCCTCACCAGCTCTGCTTCTCTTTATAGTTCTACTGAGTTTCCAAACCGGGCCTATGTGGAGTTGGTTATCATGTCACCTTGCACGTGATACTCCTTCAAACCTGATCCCAAAGTTAAAGCTTTCTGGCTGAAATACTCTCAGTGATGTCTTTAACATAAATTCACAGTACGGGCTTTAATCTCACCAAGGAAATGTAACTCGGTAAAGTGATGATTCCTTATTAATCATGCGTTGCTGTTTTTGTTTTCTCTACCTTGTCACCAGCCCCGCTTTGCTAGTGAATGGGAAGCTTATTAGACAAAATATTTTCAGTTGGAAGGGTATTCCAACTAAATTCATGGCCCCCGGCTGAATTCCCAGAGCACCTCTCCCATTTCACTCACCCACATATACGCCGTTAGAGCTGGTGCAACACCACGGGAGTCCCTCACATACTGGGGTTTTATCTGCATTAGGTGAAGATTGACCTTATCATAGTGTGATGCTGTGCATGTAGTGGAAGCTGAATTCATGATCCTGGATTTTACAAGTTAGCGAGGGAGCTGAGTGATACCTGTAACAATGTCAGGTGGAAAAAACATGTACGGATTCAGAAATAGAAAGATCCTAAACATGTCTTTGCCTAGTTCCTTTCAGACCCTTTATTTCTAATGGAAGATGAACAAATTTTATGACCTAAAATTAGTAAGAAATAATCCCACTTTCTTTTTCCTATTATCTACCTGCAAAAAACCAAACAAACAAACAAAAAAAAGTTAATGAAATACCAACAATGTGTTTGCAATGGTTAAAGTAAACAATGTAAAGCATTGAGTCTGCCTTAAAATTTAAGAAAATTAAGTAAATAAATTTGTAGATCCACATGCCTTCCTAATTCAAAGGACATGGTATTTCTGAGCTTACAACCGAACAGAAAGTATGTACTTGACACTCACGTGCATCATAGGCTGACAGAAGGGTTGTGTCAGGAATCCAGGCTCCACCTGTCTGAGATGCACCTGGCATGACAGGACAGCAGACTCAGCTGAAGTCTGATCTTTCAGTTGACTGAGACAAATAATTAAGAGCACAGTCTGTGGTTCTAAAGTCAGGGTGCATTTCGTTTTCTGCTTCGCTCTTACCCTTCTTGGGTTGAGACTTTCTTTGCTAAACAGAAATGCAAAAGACTTAGTGGTCTTATAACTATCTAAACATTGAAATAGTATACACAGTAAAACCTGCCAAGAAGGCTTGCCCCTAGTATTCTAAGAATGCAAAGGTCTACTCTTTGGGATGCTATAGTTTATTTTCCTGTATGATGCTTCCATTTTCCCTGGGAATGCTGGCCATCTGGGACCTCCTGGTGCCTCTTGAACCCCAGTACCTGCATCCACTTGATTGTCAGGGAGGCAGACGTGGTGCAGACAGCGAATCATCTAATTCTGCCAAGAGGGGAGAGCCTGCGGCTAGAAACCCAGAAGAACCTCAGGCAGGTAGTCCATACATCACTCTGTCAGCTGACCCAGGCCTCCCTCTGACCACCCACTTTGTCCCAGCAGACCTACCCTGCTGGTCTCCTGCAAATGCTTCACGGATTTTCTCCTCCATCTATCTGATCCCATCTGCTTTTTATCCTCTAGGAATTTCTCAAAAAATGTTGATGCACAGATGGTAAGAGTTCTTATTTTCTGGCTCTTGATATATTTTCTGAAAGAAAAAATATTTTCTGCTATTTTGAAAGAGTTAAGATGGAGGGAGAGTTGATCCACATGGTACACTTGCAAACTTCCCCACCCTCCCCCCACTCCCTCCAGCCTTTCTTTAGTTCAGTCAAAGTCAGGTCATCTTTAGTAGGAAAATCCTAGGACAATGGGAGGTTATGGAGTTCAGGTGTTCAAATGAATAATCCCACCACGTTTAACCCCAGGCTGTACCTTCTCTGGTGGGATGGACTGCATACACTTAAACAGGGGAGGCTTGTCATGCTTAGGTTTTCTAGAAGACAGAGACAATGGATTCTTCATTTAATATTAGGTTAAAAAGTGGTTTTCTTCCCATGTTACACATGAATGTATATGTGAAGAATAAAGAAAATCCCATGTGGTTGCACCTAGCCCCTGGTATGGGCTGTTTTTGCTTGGCCCTGGGTCATTTGTATTAACGTCAGCATGAGTGGCCTCAAGGGGGTGTGGCCTAACAGAGATCATCCACGCTGTTCAACTTATTTCATGCACTAGAAAGGAGGCACAAAGGCAATTAACATAGGACAAGTTGGTCAAACTTATGAGAATGTGATGGTGACTGATCCATCAGTCTGTCTGACGTTCTTAAAGACCAAGAAGATTTAATCAAAATCACTAAATGGAAGAGAAATCTTGTTAGACATCATACAGACACTGACAAATGGTTAAAAATGACTAGCAACTAAGAAGATAAACATTTAAATTATGCATTTGTCTTAGTGCAAGTTATTTTTGAAGGATGTGTGCATGCTTTAATACATGGGGATAGAAAATATATTGAAGACAGTACCATTTAAATAGCTTCTCTATCTGATTTTTATTTGATTCTAACATTTACATAAATCTATAGGACTGATTCCTAACACTGATTTGCTAGGTTAGATTAGCTTCTTTAATAATTTTTTTGAAATTCTTAAACATATTATGTCAAAGTACTTCAGTAAGAAAGAAAAGAATTATTCTTGCTGAATCTAACAGTGTTAAAATGTTGGATCTCTGCACAGTTTGAAATACTTTTCCTAATTATAGGAGGATTTCTACATTGGAAGACTATTAATATCCATCTTGTTCTCAATTGTTTTGGATCAGCTCTTTAGATTATAAAATGATTTTTTCTCATTGGGTAAATATTATCAGTGCCTAATTAATTCACGATGCCGCTATATAATACACGTTGCTGGTGTGCATGCTAAGAATTGGGATGACAGAGTTCTAGGCCTGTGTCTCT
Organism: Camelus ferus; assembly: GCF_009834535.1. Lineage (NCBI taxonomy): Eukaryota > Metazoa > Chordata > Mammalia > Artiodactyla > Camelidae > Camelus > Camelus ferus. Next base: position 22,707,109 of record NC_045697.1, read on the forward strand.
TTGAGGCATAAATCTCTTTTCAATCCTAGGAATATTTAACAGATCAAATGTAGGTTTGGGGTACTCACAAAACAGAGACATGAAAATAAAATGAAAGTATTTGTTATTGAATATTTCAAAAAGAAGCCTGGATAGAGTCAAAACGGAAAAAAAAAATCACTAAACATTTCTTTGCATTACCATATTTTGCAATTAAATGTCATTTTTATTTTGAATTACCAGTGCCGCTCCCATCATGTTCTTTAGCCAATCATCTCTTCAAAGTCTTGAACCTGTAAATGAAATAATCCAGCCATGCCTCTCAGAGAAGTGAGCTTATTTTTTCCTTTGATGGCTATAGACCGAGACACTATCAGAGGAGAAAAGATGATCACGTTGCTGGGCAAGGTGACTTCCTAGGTAAGAAGGAGATCAGAGCTCTGCGAGGCGATTGGGGAACCCTCCCTGTCAACTTTCTAAGGAAAGGTGCTGCTCCAGCAGGTGCGAGACAGAACTGGAGGAGAGGAAGTGTGGGAATCTCGGGTGATGTGTATCTAGCAGAAGACAGTCTCAGAACTGAAAAATAATCTGCAGACAAATGAGGTGTGTAGATTGTAGCCAGAAAGACAGTTTAGCACAGAAATTAAAGGCAGAGACTCACTAACCAAATCGTCTAAATCCAAATCTTTGCTCTGTAGTGCGCTGGCTGTGAGAACAAATCATTTCGTACCTTTGAGCTCACCTCTTTATCTGTGAAATGGGGACAGCAAATTCCTGTTCATGGAGTTTCAGGAGAGACTGAATTAATAATTATATAAAATGCCTTGGTGTGAAGTGGAATACATCCACATCTTTGACATGCCCTGCAAAAAATGGAGCACGAGTCCCTTTAACTTGAGTGTGGGCTAGACTTTAGTAACTCACTTGTAACGAATAGAATAAAGTGAAAAGTGACAGGTGTGACTTCAGAGATGAGATCACCAAAGGCACTTTGGCTTCCTATGGGTTCTTTCTCTTGGATCACCAATTATGAAGGAAGCCAGATCTCTTTGGAGAGGATTCAAGCTGTCCTTTGGAGAGGTCCATGTGTTGAGGAACCGAGGCATCTTGCCATCAACCAATGAGAAACTGAGGCTCCCTAACAATGGCCAAAAGAATGAGCCCCCTTAGAAACAGACCCTCTTGCTCCAGTCAGATCTTCCCATGACTGCAACCTTAGTCTTTCATTTGCCTGCCACCTCATGAAAGACTCTAAGTCAAAACCTGACAGCTAAGCCTCTCCCATATTCCTGACCCACGGGGATTTTGAGTGAATGAAAGTTGATTGTTTTCAACCACTAATTGTTGTGGGTAATTTGTTACTCAGCAATAGGTAATTAACACATACTTTAAGGGCTGCCTCGCTTATCATGAGTCCTATATAATTATTAACCACAGTATTATTACAAGTCTTTGGTTTGCGAACAGAATAATAAACCAGTAGAAATTCCCTATTATTTTCCCTCCGTGATCTGTTTCGGGGCATTGCTGTTGTTAAATCCTGGTGTGCCAGATTTTCCCTGATATGGTAGTATTTGTATGGGCTTCTGAATAATAGTTTTTGGAGAAAATATGAAAATGATGATGGATAGAAGAAGATGTACGGTGACAAGTGGGGAAGAGAGGCAAAATAAAGGATCTGGGAGAACAGGAATTTTGATAGTAAGTGAAAGAAACAGGAAGAGAGATGAATGGTTTACTTCCATTTTTCATCTGCAGCTAGAGAAGTAAAAACTCAATAAACCAAAAAAAAAAAAAAAAGAAAGAAAAAAACAAGCTGTGCTGACATCAGCCTCATAATAATGTATCTAAAATTGATCGTGAGAGACAAAAAATGAAGAAGGGCATTCTCACCTATATATTACATCATAATGTCCTTCTCGCCTTTCCTTGCCCATTGCTCATTGAATTAGGCACCTTCTTAAACATCTTCACTGCAGGAAAAAACAAAGACAGACCAAGTAAGAAAAGCAAAGGCAATCTGGTCTGAGTTTGCTAAAGCAAGAGGTCAGCACCATCCTCTGTATTTTGGCAGAGACTCAAATGCAGGTAGAGGAGCAGGGAAGCTTTGTAGTGAAAAGGAGGGAAACCCTCAGGTATGTCCTGATCAGAGACTTGGTAGGGAAAGCTGTAGGTAGACTAACTAGAAGCAGGGCATCTTCTATGATTGTCTGGGGAGCATATTTTGTTTTCTCTGGTTGGTTGTAAGTTGAAAGTGGGGCAAAAATTAAGGACGTTGCCAGTTATTAATCAAGTACTGGCCATTTTTGGCCACTTGTTACAGAATTGTTGTTTAACTTCCTGGATGATCACTAGAGAGAGCAATCTTGCTTCCTGCAAATCTGATTTATAGCAGGCTTACCTCCTGGGTCATTTATTACAGATGAAGTGTTGGTTTCCTGGGCAGACTGCTGCAGGTTGTGGGTCCAAGATCCATTTTTATATATGGTCTGGCTATGGTCCATTTGTATCTTCAGTCTCTCATCAACACACACTATTTTTTTGCACTGGTACACTGATTGTAATTCCCTCCCCTTTGTTTCCAGTTTCTAGCACTGTTCTATCCCATTTCCATATCAAAATACTGATAGCATTTCCATAAACATTCACTCGTTTTGTGAAGGACTGAAATCAAAGTTTCTGCATATGAATAATAAAATAATCAAGAGGATTATGTCTTGGCAGAAAGTTTCTTTCTGCTCTTACAGCAGACCCACGCAGAGAAAAAGGAAATGAAATAATGAACAAAACATTGTTGAAAAGTCAACATGTTTTTATTAGAAACAGGAAGGTGGAGAAGAAGAGAAATTGATCAAACTGATGGCTGAGCTACCATAGGCACATTTTTCTTGCTTCCATTAAATTGTTCACATGTAGTATAGGATGATTTTCTGCCAGGATCTTTCTCACAAGCCTATAAATGATAGTATCTATTTTCAATACAGCTTTTTATTTTTTACATTGCAATTATTTTAAAGTAAATGTTTACTACTGTTGACTGGCAACATTGGGTCAATAATCACTGTATTGGTGTAAATTGTTTGTAACTTGAGCAAAAAAAAAAAAAAAGAAAAGAACCATTAGCATGAATATGAAAGGCAGAAAAAAGTCATTGTGTTTTTGGAATGCTTGAATTCCATTGTTCTTGCAATGACCCATGAGACCATGAGTTGCTTCCTTCCTATTGGTCATAAATAAACTGAGTTACCAAGAACCTATACAGTGCATCCCTGACACTGATTCAGACATTCAAATGCCTACTGTGGCCTAGGTGGCTAATGAAAAGTTGAAAGACAGTAAAAATGTATTCACTCACTGAATACATATTTATTTAGAGCCTACTTTATGCCAGGCACTGTTCTAATTACTGAAATTGACTTTGTACCAATTATCTAGAGACCTGTATTCTTCCTTGGTCTATATTTAGTGTTTGCACATTTGATAGAGGCAAGATTACAGAGAAATAGTTCCTTTCGTTCAGTATAACAATAGCAAACCTGATGATAAACGATGATGGGTCCTGTAGTGTGTCAGAAATTCCATAGAGGGTCGTACGGATTTAGTGCACTGCACTGTCTAACGGCAACAGTCACTTGTTGACACACAGAAAGACATAAGCCAAATGCTGTCAGGTCATCTTGTACTATTTTCCTATTTTTTGAGAAGACAGAACTCCAGAGTTCTTTTTATGCGAACCTACCAAGTTTGCTTTATGTTGTTTATTTTTTAAAAACATAGTGAAAATGAAATGACAGATACCAATCCATTTTATTGCCCAACAGTTTGGAATGTTTAATCTCAGTAGAATTAATTGGACTATATCCCAAAATTTAAATATAGTGCGGAGCACAAGCTATTTAATTGCTCTAAGGCTATTAGTCAGCATTGCTGGCAATGATAACTTTAACAGATGAGTTAAGGAATAATCTCGGATAGATGAACCTTGCAATAAATTCTTTGCTTCTGTTTATTTCGTACTTCTTTGGGCACTCTATTTCATTTGTGGGTTATTTCCCTGCTCTAGTTCTTTGAATTAGATGTCTCCTTTTTTTTTTTTTTTTTTTTTTTGCCCTTTGCACTTAATGCTTTACCTTTTCTCCTTCTCTAAGCTATTAATTTACATATGTTATTAAAACCTTTAGTGATTCCCATTTACAAATTGAACAAAAGGTAAATTCCTTCAAAATGCTCTGTAGTCCAAGCTCAACCAAATTTTCTAAAGTTTTCTATTTTCTATTTATTTTCCTAAATTAAATTATAACTGACATACAACAATGCATAAGTTTAAGGTGTATAACATGTTGATTTGATACATTTATATATGGCAATATTATTACCACCATAATATCAGTTAACATCTCCATCTAGTCACAAAATTAACATTTCATGTTATGGTGAGAACAGTTAAGATCTAGTCTCTTAGCAGCTTTGAAATATGTAACAGTATCATTGAAGATCATCCAATGCTGTGCATTAGGTCTTCAGAGCTAAATTCATAACTGGACATTTGTACCCCTTCTCTAACATCTTCCCTATTCCCCAACCACCCGCCCCACCACTCCCCCAGACCCTGGGTACCATGATCTCACTCTTCTGCTTCTATGAATTCAGCTTTTTTAGATGCCATGTATAAGACAGTATTTGTCTTTCTCTGACTTGTCACATTTAGCAGAATGCCCCCAAGGTCCATCTATGTTGTCACAAGTAGCAGGATTTCCTTCTTTCTCTTACCTGAACAATATTCCATTGTGTATGGAATCTTCTTTACACACACTCGGCTTGTGTTAAACCTTCTTACACTGTACAGCTCCTTTGGTTACCTACAGCTGATCAATTAAGCCTCTCCTGCACTTTTATTCTATCTTTGCTAGGACAAATCCCTTCACCTAGAAAGCACTCTACTAAGGTATTTGTCAATGTTTAGTCTGTCTTTACGGGTAGTTTCAGTTTTTACTATTACATGACTTCTTTCCCCCCAGATTCTTCAGTTTGAGTTAAACCTGTCCATTCCTGTTTTCTTTTTATAAGTTATTGGAGTAATTTTTACAGGAAAATCATTCTCATATTTAAGTTCAATGACAGCAATCTACCTCTCTAGACAACAATTCAAACTCCTAGTGACCTCTATAGGTCGACTGGTGTATAGAAACAGCTAGTAACTCCTCATAATAGACATTCAGTTTGTGTCTGTTAAAGTGAATTTGTTTAAGACAGTCCCAAATGTTGAAATGAATGCTCTTTTATTGAACTGCATCATCTTGAAAAGGGGTTGGTGCCTGAAACACTGAGAAAAAAGGAGGCTATGAGAAATAGTAGTGAAGATATTTGTAATTTGTTCATAAAACAGCATATTTATTGTTCCCCCTTCTGTGTAATTGCAATTAATTTTATAATATTCTTTTAAAACTTATCTCAGTATAATTATATGTTTATATTTCTGTATCATCCACTAGACTGTGAGTTACATGATAATAAGTATTATGATTTATTCAATTCTGTCTTGGAAAATCTTGCACAGTGCTTGACCCATTGTTTGTATTCAGAAAATGCTTATTAAATGATGAATGAATAAATGTACAAACAAAAGACTCAAATTTGGAATTTGAGCTGCTTGCATCTCTCAAAGGAAACCTAGGAATATTGTGGTGGTGGTTAAATTTGTGGCTTGAAAATGTGTAAATGTTTTATTCCCATTATTTTTTAATACTGAAAAAAAATGGAATAATTACCAAGACAATTATCCACATTTCCCTGAATATTGTCTTCACTTACAATTAAGAAACCTCTAAATCATTGTTCCACAAATTGCTTTTCTCCCAATTATTCTAGAAGGCTTCAGAGGATTCACTTTGTCACATGAGCAAGTTTTTCGCCACCATGTGACTTTCTTATTATACTTCATCAACAGTCACGTCTCTCCTTGGCTAGTCAGGGAGACCAATCTGAGGGAAAAACACTAAGAATTTTCTTAGGTCAAGTCAAGAAAACATAGCTCATCTTAAAATGAGTTTGAAACATCTTTGGAGTTTATTAAATCCCATGTAGATAGTCTACTAATGGACAAAATTTTTAAAAATTCTCTGCAATTACTCAGTTAAGTCACAGACACCTTTAACATTCCATCTAACCCTGCCACACATACACACTAAATTTAAGATTTTAACTATTTAGAAATTAAATTAGACAATCTCTAATGTTCTCTCAACTCAGAGTTCCTATAGCATATTCATTCAGGTATTCATTCATTCACACATTAATATTACACATTTTTTCTAAGTGACTAAAATGGTTTGATGCTAGGTAAGCACTAAGGATGAGTTCAAAAATGAAAAAAAAAAAGTAAGAGGAAAAAGTGGGTCACCATCCTTGTTTTGCAGCATAATATTTAATATTTAAACAATTTACTTAACCTTTTGGATTCTTGTTACATCTCCGTAAAGTGGGAATAATAGTAACCTTGTAAGAAGAAAAGGAAAATAAAAATAAAAAGAAGTCGCTTAAGAGGTAGGATAAAAACTAAGTGTCACAGGTTGTGGGAGCAAAGGGAGAAGAGAATCGATGTTACCTCTAAAATGTTAGAAAATAAAAGAAGTATGTTGTGTAGCATAAAAGCCACGTTGAGGAGAAAATGGCAGCCAGAGAGATCAACCAGTTCCATTATTTATGTAATAAACATGTATTGATTTACCTTTTTGTTCTAGTCACTGCAGTAGGTGTTGGCAATACAAAGACTCATGCAAAATAGCTTCTTCCTTAAAGAAACCTCTTGAACTTTATTTAGAAGGCATTGAATTCACCTCAGCTGCTTCTTAAAATACTTCGCCTCTCAACCTACATAGTTTTAGATTTAGTTAGTTTGAGCTAGTGCCCAGAAAAATATATTTTTAAACAAGCAACGTTCATGATTATGAGCAGGCGATTGGTGGACTGCTCTTTGAAATGAGACAGCTTTGGAGATTATGCGTTGAATGTTCTTCAAAAAGCAGAAGAAGCTTAAAGGAAGTTAAAGAAGCTTTCAATATGAAATGGTCTCATTTAGTTTTAAAAATTTCTTTAAGATTTTTGAATCAAAAAAGTTAAATCATATAGACTTGAATGTCTTTCGTGTATCATCTTGTCTTCCATTTCATTGTTCAAGATCCTGAATATCAACCGTCACATGGTGTTTGGAAAATATTTAAGGGAAATAATCTTTTGTTATCCTGAAAAGTGGAAAATAATGTTGAATCACTGCATTCATAATAGGCAAAGATTTTATGGAACATACACACTGCAACAGAATTGCAAACATAATTTGTGAAGAGGAGAGATCAAGTCAGGTGAAATGTAAAGGAAGAAAACTTGGCTATAAAGATAATCGAATGACAGGACGAATTATGAAGAGTAGCGGAATAAGCTATGTTCTTGTGTGTGAGGAAAGTAGAAGAAATAGCTACTCTCATTGTCAATTTAGGCACTTGATGTCAGAATTTTAGTGTAATTAAGACATTATTAATCCTAAGAGTGTTCTTCAATGGATTTTTATGCATTCAACAACAGGAAAAAAATACCTACAAGGACAGTTTCATGAATCTGACAACCTATACAAGTGACCTTAACTGTTTGCTTGAAGGTTTGTCAGAAAGCATATAATAAAATGCTCACACATAAAGAACATCCAAAAAAAAGATTTTTTACAACCTGAAGTGCATGTGTGGTCCTTGGCTTGAGTTCCTTGATTCTTAGTGAAACTCCAGGCTAATGAGATGGGCAATCAGAAAAAAATATATTTACTAAAACTCTAGTGAGAAATTGGGCGTCTGGACAATATTGCTCTTAGGTTTAAGTAAGAAAGTGGATACAAAATCAGAGAGAGGGTCAGTCTTTTCAGCGAAGCATGGTTTTAGTCAATAGAAGACTCCAGCGCAAGTATTCCTTCTGTTGGAAGTTTTAGCACGGTGACAGTGAGAAAGCAGGCAGAAATGATCTAGTCTGCTCATTATATAGTTTAGATCATTAAGATTTCAACATTGAAGGTGACTAGATTAGGTAAGAGAATACCATTGGATGAAGAGAAAAGTTGTTCATGAGGTCATATATGACGTGTTAGTGGCTTCTGAAAATTATAGAATAAGACATGTCAGGATGGTTATAATCTGACATTACTACCTAGGAAGAAGGTAACAGGCAAAGCATGAGTCACACATGACATTTTGAAGACAAAGCTGTCACCTTAGAATAACATTTTGATCTATGTTCATATGACTTGAGTTTATATGTGTGAAGAGTGATTGTTTGCAAGGATAGTGTGTGTCCTTAGACTATGCTGAACAATATATTATCTAGTGAAAATGGTGTGAAATCTAGTGTGAAACATTCATTCTTGTATGATTAAGTTTTCATCAGTTTATGGTATAATTATAGCAAAGAGTAAGTCAGAAATGAATCTCATCAATTGGATATACAGATTTTATCAGTCAGCATCCCAGAAGGAACCAGAATTCACCCCAGGTGGTTAAAATGTTAGGAACCACAGAATCATGGGCAAAGTTAAGAGAACAAACAAGGGATGGTGAGGGAGATTGGTGAAGCATTGCTTTCTCTGAGATTAAAGCACACAGGGAAGGAATAGGGTTGCCAGAGATTCGTGATATTGGGAGAGGAGGAGAGGTCACCTGGTGGTATTCTAAAGGAATGCAAATCAGGACTGAGAGGATGGGATAATAAACCTCTCTCTTCTCCTTTCCAAGGGTCGGCTGCTTTTGCCTCCACCAACCAGACACCAATTGGCTAGGGAACCAAATGATGTAGTCTACCAAGGTCAACCACACTCCATCCTCGTCTCAAACACAGAACAGGAAATAAAAGGGCAGAGGATGAAGACTATATCCTGTGGGCAGAGACTGAGAATAACCCAGAGTGAGGTGGTAGTTTAGACAGGATGATTGCAAGGTAATTTCTAAGCTATTCCCTTTGCACAGGCTATAGGGAGGGTATCATTTTAATGCAAACAAGCTAGATACACTGTAATTATGCCTTTTCTATGACAAATTTCATAAAACTGAGATTTAGCGCTTTAAAATAAGGGAGAGTTTATTCGAATGTACATTATATTTTCTTGGTTGAGTTGATTAATGAAACAAAATTTTTTAACGTAAGAATATTACTTCAGAGTTTAGTATATTATAATATAAGTAGCAGAAATGATAGAAAAAGAAAAGACTTTTTAGGCAAGTGTTTTACAATGCCCTTTAATCCTAGGCAGATTATAAATACATATGTGTTCATGTTCTAAGTGTAGACACTGTATTTTGCATATGCAGTGTCTTGATCTGTACTATGCATGATACCATGGTTGAATTTACAACCACCTACTTTGCTCAATTAGGGTCTTTTTAAATAGCTAAATAAACCTCTTTTAAAAAAAAGCACAAAAATAGCATCCTCTGAAACATTTGGATCCAAAATAGAATCTATGTGAAACTTAAAAAACCAAAATAGAACTTTTACAACTCCTTCAGTTTAAAATACTTGGAAATAACTTTAGTGGGTGTGACATAGCCATCATTTTTTTTTTTTATTGATTTAAGGTCACCTTTTAGGTTTTCTCTATAGATTATTTAAACACAAACACACACACTTTCTGTAGTACCAAGATGAAGTTACTATTTGATTCAATTATCTGTAACTTGTACGCCGGAAATGAAGTTTGTGGATGAAGTGTGGTGTGGGTGTGGGTGTTAGAGATTGGTGATGTGAACAGTTAGGTAACCTATTTTCTAACCAACGCAAACCTCCTCTTAAATCATACCTATTTCTAACACGGGCAACAAGAAGCAGTATCCAGAGCTCTCTGTGATCAAAAGTCACTAGGGAGTTCAAGATTTGCAACTATTAACTACTATATATAAAATAGATAAAAGACAAATTTCTGTATAGCACAGGGAACTACATTCAGCATCCTATAGTAACCTGTAAGGAAAAAGAATAGGAAAACAAATATATGTATGTATATGTATGACTGAAATATTATGCTGTACACCGAAATTGATATATTGCAACTGGCTATACTTGAATTAAAAATAATAATAATAATAATAAAAACTCACTAGGGCACTGACTTCCAGGCAGACGTGTGTGTCTTGCTCCTTTGTAAGGTCGCAGGCTTCCTCTCACTCTCCACTAGAAGAGTCAGCAAAGGCACCTTCATAGCCAGAAGGCCCACGTCGAAAACTTGTCCTGCAGAGTTAGAGAGGACGCAGAGGAGGTAGGTTATGCACAAGGGAAACCTAGAGAGGTATCATTTACTAAATTACTATGCACCCATTCCTTTCCCACCTTCAGAAAGCTGTATTGCCAGTAGTCTCAGTGCATGCTAGGGAAACAGGTGTGTGTGTGTGTGTGTGTGTGTGTGTGTGTGTGTGTGTGTGTGTGTGTGCGCGCGCGCGCGCAGTGTTCCCATTCTATCAGCTATTAGTTAAGTGACTTTGATCAATTTATCAAAACTCCAAAAACTTAGCTTCTGGCACTTTGGAAAGTGTTGAATAGATTGGCAATTTTTATTATAAAATCAGCATTTTACATTTATAATCTCTAATCCTTACAGTTATCCTTCAAGGCAAATAATTATAGTCTCCCATTTTATTTTTTATTTTTAAAATTTGACTGATCGATTTATTTTTTGAAGTCAGGAACACAGTTTTTTATTTTGGAAATAAATTAATTGAATTGATATGCATCTAACACGTTCAAATAATAGAGCCCTCAAGTAGGCTGACTTTCTAGGAGAAAAAAAATATTTGCAGGTTTCATCTTTGAAAAAAATACACTGCATCTCTAAGTAATGGTTAATTACGTAAAAAATAGATTTACTATTACCCTCTGCTTCACAGCTATCCTGAAGATTTTATCCAGCATCCTTTTAGGTCACTTCAAGGCACAGTAAACTTTATTAAGTACTACGAGTTTTCCAAAAAGAAGTTAAATATATCACAATGGGCTATCAAATTACTCAGTATATATACATGGAGCTGCATTTTTAAAATGTTCTTGTTGAAAAAGTCTACTATTGATTTTCACCCAAATCCTCTCCAATTATAATTAAAAATAAAACTTTAAAAGATAGATGCTGAAAGAAATAAATGGATTGGTAATTACTTTTTTTAGTAAAGTATAGTTGATTTACAATATTATGCTAGTTTCCAGTGTACAGTGTAGTGATTCAATATTTATATAGATTATACTCCATTTGAAGTTATTTTAAAATATTGGCTATATTTCCTGTGCTTCACAATGTATCACTGACGCTTATTTAAGTTATATACGCAGTATTTTGTACCTCTTAATCCCCTACCCCTATTGTGACCTCTCCCCTCCCCTCTCCCCACTGGTAACCACTAATTTGTCCTCTATATTGTGAGTCTGTTTCTGTTTTATTATATTCATTTGTTTGCTTTATTTTTCAGAGTCCCCATATAAGTGATAACACAGTGTTTTTCTTTTTCTGACTTATTTCACTTAGCATAATACTCTCTAGGTCAATTCATCTTGTGAATTGGGAAGTTTCATTCTTTCTAGTTTTTGTGTGTCTGTTGTAGGTTTTTTGTTGTTGTTGTTGTTGTTTTTGAGTTTTAGTTACCATGGGGTTCATATACGTTGACTTTTAACTCGTTCTGCTTGTTTTCACTTTGTAGTCATTTAAATTTGAATACTTCTAACAGATCTACTTGATCTAAATCTAAACAGTTTTTTACTCCTCTCCTCCAATGTTTTGTGTTTTTGATATCACATTTTAAATCTCTATGTTTATTCTTTCACTACTTATTGCAGTTAAGGTTTCATTTACAACTTTTGTCTTTTAATCTTTGTATCAGCTTGAATTGTCAGTACACAGACTTTTTACTATGTATTGGCCTTTATCAATGGAATTTTTCCTTTCCTATAAATTCTTAATTCCATTGTAGCCTTTTCTTTTCCACTTAGAGAAGACCATTTAACATTTTTTTTAAGATTGAGTTAGTGTTGATGAATTCTTTAGCTTTTGCTTGTCTAAGAAGTTATTTTTTATCTTTTCTTCGATTCTGAATTATAATTGTTCTGGATAGAGAATCATAGATTGTGGGTTTTGCCCTCTCAGCACTTTAAACATACCATGCCCCCTCCTTCTGGCCTGCAGTTTCTGCAGAAAAATCAGCTGATAACCTTATGGCAGCTCCATTACATGTGACTCTTTGTTTTTATCTTGCTGCCTTTAGAATTCTTTCTTATCTTTACATCTCATCATTTTAATTGTGATATGTTTTGGTGTGGGTCTCTTTGGGTTTATCATCTTTAGACCCCTCTGTGCTTCCTGTACATGGATATCTGTTTCCTTCCTCAAGTTCAGGAAATTTTCAGCCATAATTTTATCAAATATATTTTTGACCTCTTTCTTTCTTCTACTTCTGGGACCTCTATAATGTGAATGTTAATATGCTTGATGTTGTCTTAGAGATCCCTTAAACTGGTCTCATTTTTTAAAAATTTGTCTTTCTTTTTGCTGTCCTGATTGAATGATTTCCATTATTCTATCTCCCAGAACACATGCATTCTTCTGTATCACGAGTCTGCTTTTAATTCTTTCTAGTGTGTTTTTAATTTCAGTTATTATATTCCTCAGTTCTGACTGGTTCTTCTGGTTCTTTTTTTTTCTTTTAATATTTTCTAGTTTCTTGTTAAAAGCCTCATTGTGTTCATGTATTCTTTTCCTCAGTTACCATTCTTATTACAAATTCTTTGAACTCTTTATCTGGTAAATATCATCTTGGTGAGAGTTGGGACCAAAGATTGAGAAGCTAGAGTTGCAACCAGATGTGAGGCAAGGCTTCTCCTATGTTAGGTGGCTGACGCTGACTTATTGGGTACACAATTGGGTCCTAAGGTCCTGGTAGAAGCCCTAAGGTTTGCATTTGAGCTGGTTCCTTTACTTCTAAGTGTGCACTCCCTCCACTCCCAGCATCAGCACTTTTGCGCCAGAGGGGAGCAGTACTGGGGCAAGAGGAACTGGTGCTGACACTTGATGAGGTTCAGGCTGTGCACTGGGGTGGTCCTGACACAACATCTACTTTCCAGGCCACCCCATCTACTGTCTTCATGAGTACCAGTAATGGCCACGCTCACCCTGTTCAGGTGCAGTGCCAGGTCCAAGCTGGTTCTGTTCTCCCTAACTGCACACTCTCCTTGGTAATAGCCAGTTTTGCCCTACTGGAGAGCTAGAGGGGCCAAAGCAGGTGCTCCGTGTAAGCTGGGACACATGCTGTGGTAGTCACACAAATATATATATCTTCAGATACATGCCCAGGAGTGGGATTGCTGGATCATATGGTAAATCTAGTTTTAGTTTTTTGAGGAATCTCCATACTGTTTTCCATAATGGCTGCACCAAACTGCATTCCCACCAGCAGTGTAGGAAGGTTCTCTTTTCTCCACACCCTCTCTGGCATTTATCGTTTGTGGACTTTTGAATGATGGTCATTTTGACTGGCATGAGGAGATACCTCGTTATAGTTTTGATTTGCATTTTTCTGATGATTAGTGATAGTGAGCATTTTTTTCATATGCGTATTGGCCATTTGTATGTTTTCGTTGGGGAATTTCTTATTTAGATCTTCTGCCTTTTTTGGATTGGGTTGTTTGTTTATTAAGTTGTATGAGCTGTTTATATATTCTGAAAATTAAGTCTTTGTCAGTCACATCATTTGCAAATATTTTTTCCCATTCCGTAGGTAGTCATTTTGTTTTGCTTATGGTTTCCTTTGCTGTGCAAAAGCTTATAAGTTTAATTAGGTCCCATTTGTCTATTTTAAGATCTATTCTTTTGAACATCTATGACTTACATCTTGGCCTTCTAATCTAGTTCCATTTCCTGGTTGATGATACCCCATTTTCATCTCATATCTAGATAAGTATACCATTTGGCAGATTTGCCTTGATGAGCTGAAATTTTGCTTGTGGCAATTACTTGCCATTATTTTTCTTTCATTATATCCCAAGATAAATTTTTTCTCAGCTTCTGTCCTTGACCTATCTAGTGGTCTTAGTTCCTGCTTTGCATGAGTTAGAAATTAGCCATGGGTTGAAAAATCTAATACTGAATAGTTGATGCTTTCCATTTTCAAACTGAAGGAATGTATTTCCGTAGAATTAAAATGAAAAGGTATAAAGGCGTTTTTTAAATTTCACTTTTAGAGTTTGCTTATGGTTACTTGCTTATGAGTAGTTTTATGAGTATGAGAGTTTTATAGACATTATATATTGTCTTTACTGAGCACCAGCTAGTACTGCTTTGGTAAATAATTGTGGATTTTGGTTCAGTTGTGTTTTTGGACATACATGTAACAAATAGCATAATTACACATTCATATTTTATAGAAGACCGCATATGATGTCACACAAATGTACAGTAAATCTAGTTTCAACCTAATTCAGATGGACTCAAATATGTGCATTTATTTTCCATCCATATACTTGTCAAATGCATGTGAAATATACAAAAAGTACATGATTTTCCATTAGTATTTTCAGCCATGAGATAGAATTGTGTTTTTTTAATTCATGCTTTCTAGTAAATTTCTTTCATAATATGTGCATAAAAGGGAATGAAGCTCTGTGTAGCCGTCTGTATCACAGCATGATGTGCTGGGTGTAAAAGAAATCGTACTTCTTCTACTGTGCCACTTGTGGACACATACATACATGGAGGGAAATTCTGAGTTTGAGCGAGGTGTTCTGCAATATGACAAATAGGGTCAAACTGCCAAGATTTCAAAGAGTTATTTTCTTTAATTATAGCTTAATGGAAAACAAAAGAATTTTGGAGACAATTAGTTAGCCTGTTATGTTGCATATCAGATAACATGTTACATTTATCTTGTTCTGCTGACTTGACTTATCAAGACTTGAATGTACCTTTTTATTTTTTTTTCCTGAAGCTCTGCTACACAGCAGATGGGATGTCTAACATCCTTTTCTATTTAAAACATGCAAGTTCTAATCAACAGGAGGGTTTTAGAATGTTAAACCAGCCAGCCATAAGAAATGTGTCATGCAGTTTCCTGTCATTCTAATTAATTAGATAGCATTATTTGTTGTCCCCAATGAACCTAAATGAGCTCAGTGCTGGGATAGTAGCTTCATTCTTACCAAAGATTTGTTTTCATATTATTGGCTTAGATTGGAGCAAAAAAATCAAATATTACAAAATTACTCCAAATGCATGAGAACTGTCATTTATATAGAAGACCTACATGTTTAAACTTCTCTCAAGATCACATAAATATTTTAACATTTTAGGATACTTTTACTTGGAAATTATACTTTAATATGATGTCTCTTTTATTTTCAAAATGTACTATAACATTTTTATGGCAAGATTTTTCCAGCCTATTGTAGTATTCAATTATATTTATTGAGACAGTGTGTTCTCAGTATTACAAGTAGCCTATTATTGTATGCTATTCATGTTCTTAAACTATTGATTGAAATAAATGGTATGTAAATTGTTAATTAGTGTGCAACCCATAAATAAAACATACTTTATGGAATTTCTGCCTTAATTACTGGAAAACAAATGATCACAAAATAGTGAAAATCAGGAGACAATTTAGCAGACAATCTAACCTAAAATATTTAATCTTATTCTGAAGGCTATCATGTGAGATTATAAAATGGAAGAGATATGTTAAGTAAAAGAATAATGATAATAGAAAATTAAACAAAAGCGAGAATACTAATTCTAGGATATGGTTCCTGCAAATATGTTTGAACCCTTGAATGTGATGAATATTTACTTATCATTATCCCTCTTAAAATGTTTACATATCCAAAATATCTCACTAATTATGTTTTTTTCCTTCTCTCTAATAATTGTGTTTTGATATTTCCTGCAAATTTGTCAAAATAAACACTGCATTTAAACCTATTAACTTATTTTTTAGAAAGTCCAAAAGCATATA
Source organism: Camelus ferus (assembly GCF_009834535.1). Lineage (NCBI taxonomy): Eukaryota > Metazoa > Chordata > Mammalia > Artiodactyla > Camelidae > Camelus > Camelus ferus. The sequence continues at coordinate 22,723,098 of NC_045697.1, forward strand.
CCTTAGAAAGAGCTGTATTTGTTAACATAAACTCTTATTTCCGTAATTAACAATGTTAATGTTGATTTTAAAGGTTGAAATCATCTCTAGTAATAAATAAGATCTAACACACATTTGATGTGGCTCTAAGAAATTGGTATAATCACACCAAAAATTCTAGAAGTAATAGGTATCTGTAATACATCTTAAAAGATGCCACAAAACTCCTTTTATTATTGCCTGGAATAAAATCTCCCTCCATTAGTTGGCCATAATTAGGGGAGCATTTGATAGAGATATGTGCTTTATCTTTGCTAGCACTTCAAAACTGTCAGCAACCAGTGCTCTCTCTTCATCTCTCTCTTTCAGTTGAAAGCCTACTCGTTTTTCAGAGTCCACAAAAATTGTGCTAATAGAATCTTCTTCCATCCCTACAGTTTTAATTAAACTGTACCATCCATAACATTTTCACGCCTAGTTTTAACATCTTGCTTACTCTTATATTTCTCTGCTGTAATATCTACTACACCAGGGATTGGCAAACTTTTTCTGTAAAGGACCAGACAGTGAGCATATTAGGCTTTTCAGGTCATTTGATTTCTGTTACAACTGTTCAACCTTGTCATTGTGGACAGCACAAGCAGCCACAGACAATACGTAACATACAAACCATGACTGTATTCCAAACAAAATTAATTTACAAACATAGAGGGTGAACTCTATTTGGCCCACAGACTGTAGTTGGCTGACCTCCATATTAGATTGTAAACTCCTTGAGGGAAGAGACCATGACCTCTTCATCTTCTTTACCACGTAGGGTCTGTCCAGTAATTTTTACGTATTAGAACTTTGAAAATTCATTATTGAGTTAATAAAGGACAAACCTGTGACTGTAGCTTGGACAGTCATTAGTATAAGTGGTGGGGAGTAGAGAAAGTGGAAGAGAAGAAAGTGAAGTAAAAAAGAAAAAAGTAAGTAAAAAAAGAGGGAAAAAAAATCACCAATTTGCCATTTTAAACTATTTTTCTCATTTAAATACCCTCAGCCTGAAAATTAATTTAATAACAATTATAGTGTAATTCACTGTGTTAGTAAGAATTCAAGGTCCTTTTCATAAGGAACACACAACAGAGCTGGGTGGAAAGACTTGTTTGTTATCCTAAGGGCACTAGTTAAGTGGTGAGCACAGACCTATTGTAACAGCAAAGTGCGAAGCACTTCTCCTGAGTCCCAGAGAGGAATTGGCACGTGCTCCAGTTCTAAGGAACGAGAAGACTTCTGTAGATTAGAATGACTAGCCTTTGGGATTATAGAAAGTTGATCTCTAACTTTAAAATTGAAATAGCTATTGCTTTTGACTCCACTTTCTTGATTCTTTTTTTTTTAAGCATGGGTACAATTATAAGAATTGTAAGAATGGAGGAAGTTCATTTCTGAAACATATTGCTGGTAATTATGCCATAAACAAGATTGTACCTCCTCAGAAACTGATTCCAGAGCTGAATTTCTGACCAAGATTTCTGCTTTCAATAAATCAAAAACGTGTATGTTTGTATTCAAACACACACACAACTGCAAAGGGCTTATTCATTTGCAATGGTGCACCAAGTTCTGTAAAATATGAATGCAATGTTTTTAAAACTTCAACTTTAAGCATCATGAGTTTGGGATAAGGAGAAAGAAAATAGCTAAGGATATTGTAGGAATAGTAGGAAAGATTGATCTAGAAGCTGGATGTCAGGTCAGGGCTAAAAGTATTGATTTGATTGTCTTAGACAAAGAGATCTTTAAAGTCATTGGAGTGAAAAGGTTTGAGGAAGAGCACAGTGACAGGGTTTTGATGTCTCTGCAATGGAAGCAGTTGAAAGTTCATTGGACAGACATCAAACAATAGGATGCTCACATATTTATCCCAATTTTAACATGTATGTAAACACACATGTAATTTTTAAATAATTGTTCAACATTATGGACTTTCTTTCTTGAGACTGAGGACTGAGAGAAATAAAAGACCTTCAGGTTCTTTTCAGCTGCAAAATTATTCATTTATTCATGAGGCTTAGTTCAATTTAAATGTGTGCATATATCACATAAAAAGTCAGAACTGAACCTATATTTATATTTCTACCACAACAAACCATAGCAGAATATTTAATTAATACTTATTGTGTTTTCCCTTGTATAATATATATGGGATTCATGAAGGTTTCAAGTCCCTTAAGAAAAAAGTTCATCCAATTAAGTTTATTCTGTTTTCTTCATTTGTGTTGCCTATAAAAAAAAAAAAACTTGCCTCAGGGCATCTTCCTAATTGAGATGCTTCAAATTTTTGCAATAATTACCATGTGAATATTGCTAATAGTGATGATACTGCTGGTTTCCCTTCTGGAAAGCAGAGTTGCTAATAACTCACAATCAACTTCATAATTTATCATAGTAAATTGGAATGTAATATTATTTTAGTACAAATCTATCTATGCTTTCATATTATTAATAATTTTCATCTAATTGTTATCAGTATGTATGGAATATTTGAACTTAATTATTTCTTAGTTCTTAAAGAATGGTTAATCTCTTGTACTTCAGTGGACATTAGCTGCTTAGATATAACCTGCATGAAGCTTCAAAGAGGGAAAAAATAAAAACATTGATATGTGTCATAACAAAACTATTAGACAAAGCCATTCCTACCAATTTCTTTGAAAACAAAATTTGACCAGACTATGACAGAATGAAGTCCTTTTGACAATGAAGAATTTTCTGTATTTCATAATTTTCTTGTCATTTAATAAAGAGCAAATATAAGCAGGTGATATGTAAAGAAGACAGAAAAAAACCTCCAATTTTTAGACAAAGGTAAATTTAGATCATTTCCTAAGGGTAGCACAGATTTTCTGGGATATGTGGTAGACTGAGATTTTTACTATTATCAGTGCCAACACTGAGATAGGTATATTCTTCCCATAGGATCATACAGATAGAGATAAAGGCACAGTCAGGAAATGTTGAAAAGCTTTTGATACTTGTTTTACAATTTTTTTCACAGAATGCGTTTATTAAAACAATTATGTCATACTATCCTTGACTATTTTTGACACCAACTGTGAATTTATTCACTGATGGTCAAACAACTCAGACTGCTTTCTAAATCTTTAGAGCCTGGCATGGAGACCAGCATCTAGAAACACAGTGGGTAGAGTGCCCTCACATAGGCAGCAAATAGGAGATGCATTAGCTTGCTATTGCTGCATAACAAACCACCACAAATTTAACAGTAGCCACATATTAGCTCACAGTTCTGTAGGTCAGAAATCTGGCATGACATGGTTTAGTTTTCTGCTCAGGGTATCACCAGCCTGAACTCAAGATATTGTCCAGGCTGAGTTCTTGCCTGGGAGGCTCTGGGGGAACATTCACTTCCAAGTTCATTCATAATTGGCAGAAATCTGTTTCTTATAGTTGTGGGACTGAAGTCCCCATTTCCCGGGCAGTTGCTATTGCTCTTAGCTGCTGGATGCTGCCGCTCTCCATTAGCAACTCAAAACCAGGATGTCTGCTTCTTTCCAGAGTAGGCAAAGCGCATCTTTCTGACTTCCTCTCTGTGACCCACTGGAGAAATCTCTGCTATTAAGGGTTCACATGAGTAAGTCAGGCCCATTGAGATAATCTTATTTGAAAGCCAATGCAGCTTTATAGCATAACCTAATCATGGGAGCGAAATCTATCAAATTCATGATCCCAGGGATTGTGTAGGATGCCGTTCTGTCTACCACAGGGAAGAAGCACAGGTCTTTGGGGCCTGAACACGGGTCTTCATGTCTCAGCTCTCCTGATTCCTAGTCATGTGATCTGGAGAAAGTCATTTGATGTCTTCTTTCCTTGGCCTCATTATTTGTAAAATTGGTAAAATACTGTTGGTGTGACAAGTTATTACTGGATTAACTTCTCAGTACATGTTAATTACTTTTACTAGTTTACAAGAATATCTAGACATGTTGGAGAAGAGGTGGTGTTAATGAATGTTTCAGACTCAACCTGTGGCTTAAAGAAGCTTGAGATGCAGTAAATGCATTTGTTCTTCCCTCAATGTATTTCTGTTCCCTTGACTCTATCCATGATGGCAGGATCCCTTAGCCTTAAGGGTTTTTTTAATTAAAAATACACATTTTGGGTACAATTTGGCATCCTAACATTACCAAGGCAACCACTTCATCTAATAAATCTGGAGAAAGAATGTTTTTCATAGTAGTGGTGGAAAACTGGCTATTGGATTGGTTTTATTGAGAAACAGCACATCCATCTCCAAAGGTTAAACAAGAAAAAAAAAAAAGAAGTGTGAGAGAGAGAGGGAGTATTTTTAGGATGATACTAAGTTTATCTGAAATGTACACATTAAATTTACATAATGGTTCCTGAATAAGATGTGAGTTCACTTGTAAATTCAAATTTATCCATCTACAGAAGCCAAAATTGAACAGCTCAACAGCCCTATCATTTTGACCACAAAAAAATGCATTTCTATAACATCAACTATTGCAGTTATCATCTGTCTTTCTTCCTTTTCTTTCAGAATCATCCCTTACTAACTTTATAAAACTGGCTGCTGGTTGGCCAAAATATGTGCACTTTTTTGTTATCTGGTTATCAGTTATCTTTAAGGAAAACGACTTCCCCTCTCTACCGAAGTTCTATTTGATTCTCTGTGACTCCAGTTCCCCAGTGTGGTTACAGCCTGAGGAAGTTAAAAGAGCGTGAGATTTGCAGCTAGGAACACTACGAGTTCGAATGCTGTTGTGACCAAGTTCCACGTATGAGTTCCATTCTTTCTATTCCAGCACCAGAGCCTTGAACTTGATTAGCTGGTTGATTGTCCTTGGAGCTGAGAATTCGTTGCCTGTTGATAGTTAATCCTGATGTTGATTTCCAATAGCTATTGATTTAATAATTAAAACCTGGATAAATAATAACTGCACAATTGCCCTTGCATCTCCAGTTGTTAACTCTGTGTCCCTTTTAGGGTGCCTTCTTTCTACCTCTGGTCAGTTCACATTTTTAGGGTGCCAGTTTCTCAGGGCCAGAGTAGATTTCTCCAATCTGTTTTAGCCAAACACCTCGCACTATCCCTGTGGATGACTTGCCTTCACCTTTCAGTCTTGCTAGTCTCTTTTGTCCATTGTTCTTGTACATGTTGTGTGTATCTTTGTCTGGAGGAGTGTTAATAAACATAGGCTTACTGTACGCTATTAAGATTGGAGAGAAATCATACTGACACAAGAGTAGTTAAAACTATATACTCTGCATTATGCTAGTCCATTGATGAAACATTAAAATATTTTGTTTGTTTATTGGGGGAGCTGTTAAATAAATAAATTTTCAACACAACTAGTGAAAACTTGTCATTGTGTTTCCGAAAGATTGGCCCCTGTCCCTGACGAGCCAAATAACCCAGAGACAAGGTCTTGGAGTTTAGAAGAAAAGACGCAATTTTATTGCTTTGCTGGGCAAGGGGAACCAAAGCAGGCTAGTGCCTTCAAAACTGTGAACCCACCTTGGGGATGGGATGGGGTGGTTATACAGCCAGAGCTCAAACAATAAAGCATCGATAACAAACAACAGAATCATTTTCTCATCAGAAGACTTAGAATGGCATCATGATGCCTCCAGACCACCAATTCTATAGATGCTAGCAGCTGTCACTCTTTCCCAAGGTGTGGTCTTCTTGGTAATTCAGGCTATTTTGTAAGGTTAAAATCCCGTGACCTTCTCCCTGGAGATCAACTCAGAGACCAAGTATGATTATTACTTTCAGTGACTGGAATAAAGTAGAAACAGTAAGATCAATAGCTTTAGTTTCCACAACGGGCCTGGAACTGTGCGTAGCCACCAGACAGGTCAGTTGACTGTTTTAAGGGCAAGCATAAGGATAAGCAATCTGTTAGCCTAAGTGCGGCCATTTTATTAATCCTCCTTCAATTGAATTCTGTTAAGGTGGGCTAGAATATTGCTTAAATTGTATTTTCAATACTGTTGGTTTTGCTGTAGAGTTATGATTAAATAAATCATCAGTCAGATGTGATTTACATTAAAATCAAGAGGATCCCTGTGTAGGCACAGGAATTCTTGCCTGTATTTCTCACATTATTATTCACACACTACCTGTGGTAATGAACACATAGGGTTTTTACCTAGGTAATAAATGCCTAGGGTATTTATTAATTTTCTTAATGCAAATGTCCAGGTCCCATTGCATTCATACTGAATCCTACATCTGGGTTTGGCTAGATCACTAGGTGATTACTCTATGTACTGCTTAAGACTATATTGGAAAAAAATTCAACAGTCCTGTAATAAAATTTTGGGAAAAAAATACAGCCACGCACTTCTGTCTGACAGCAGGTCAATTAATTTGTTACTGCATATCATAGAAAAAAAATATAAGGTGCAAATTACAGTCATCAAAGGTGTTCTAAATTTTCAGGAAATTCTACTTTATTCAGAACAGTTATCTCTGTTTTATTATGATGTTAATCATACAAAATAGAAGGCTTTTATATAGATTCTTTGAAAAGGAAATGAAAACATTTGGATATGGCTTGGGCCGTGACATAGAACTTTCTTAGATCATCAAAGTTCAAATCATCATATCCACTGGAAAATGATTGCCATCCCAGCAGTCAGTATCACCATATAATTTCTTTTTCTTAATTTCAAAATCATACATAAATGCATGTCCTAAAGCCTAGGGTAGAGCTGACTGTGAGCATTGCCTCTCCAGCTATAGGCAGAACTGAGACGTGAGGGCAGTATTTTATTGAAGGATTCAGAAAAGATGGGCTAGGAATGCCTAGCATCTTTATAGGGTGGTTTGCACAGCGGCATAAAAATATATACACAGGGCACACTGTGTAGCGTGAGCAGTTACATAAATCATGCTGATCTAACAAGCTGCAAACAACAGAAATCCAGGCCCTGGTCTTATCTCTAAAGACTTCCTCTGCTTTTGGTCAAAGCCCTCTTTCCAGGTGGAGCTGACATCAGACCTCTTTCCAACATTAATCTCCAACAGCTGGGTAACAAAGGTAAATTTAGTAAAGGCGTTACTGTCTTCCTGGGGAACTGGAGGGTGAGCTATGATGCCTACGCAGCAGAGCTAAGTAAAACAGGAAGGAGAAAGACCAACAACCACTGGACACGTTCTTCCCCTACAAACATTTTCACTGAGTTGCTACAGCCACAGGATCCCAAAGGAGGAACTGGGAAGAAAAACACAAATAACAAAATAAAACCTATTCACAATTTCAATGTTTGTTGAGACAAAGTAATTACAAAGCCATCAGGCCCAATTGCAAAGCACACAGAGTCAATTGTCGAAGTATTTAGAGAGCCCGGTGGAGAAGCCATTTGACCAGTGTCCTTCCATTCAAAGCAAGCCCGCTCAGGGGCCTCTTGCCTCTTGTTTATAAAAGTCAGACAAAGCACTCCGTAATTGCTCTGCTTGTTCACTCTGCCCTGAAGCATTTACCACAGAGAGTTGCTCCAGCAGATCTCCTCTTGCTACTCAGGAAAAGCTGATTCTTTGTCCCACTCCCACATCAGGGATTTCCCTGTTCTTTTCATGACCCTACACCTCTCCTCCTCTTGACCCATGTGGTGCACATGCCAGCCTAAACTTGCTTTATGAATTTGCATCAGCTAAACATATCATTTGAAATATCATGTGCATTCAGAAATTGACAGCCATGTTAGAAGATGAATTTCAAAACTTCAGTTCCACTTCCACACTTAAAATATGTACATGTGGTATACAGTGTATATATGTTTAAAAAAAAAGAAATGTATATTATAGTATAAAATGTATATAAATAAATTTAAAAATATATATATAAAATAAATATAAATACAATATATACACTCATGGTATGTATATATAATGCATATATACATATATATTAATTACACTGAAAACTAGATTTTGCAGGTTTACCTCTAAATAACCTGGCAATGGTTAAAAGGAATGTAACGAAATATTGCCTGCAGTCATTTATTTGTGTGGTCCATATTTATTGATATATAATTTTTCTCCTATTGCTTTTTAAATAATGCTTCAGTGAACCACACTATTTCACTTTTGATAGACTTACCTTGATATTAAGTAGGTTGAATTCTTCCTCTTAGTTTCTTCTTCTTCAACTTTTTTTTTTTTTTTTACTATTTCGGACCCTTCCTACATTTCTACATATTTTTTGTTTCAATTTAGTACAAATCCCTGTCTACATTTTGATTTAAATTGCTTTGAATTTTACATTTATTAAATAACTAACTAGAAAAAATTTTAATTCTTCCCGTGAAAGAACCTGATATATCATTAGTATTAATTAAGGTCTTCTTTTATAAGCTTAAATAAAATGTATATTTTTACTTATATTTTGTTGGTCTTGATATAATGTTCTTATTTTTAATATACATTGCCAGGTAAAGTTTGCTAGTAATTTATTTATTAATTTTGTATCGATGTTCAGAAGTGAAATTGGCCTATAGTTTTGTTTTCTCAGGATATTTTCTTTTCTTATTTTGGTCTTAAAAGTCACAGTAGTTTAATAAAATAGTTTTATCTCTTCATAAGACAGGGCTCATCTCTTTCTTTAAGGTTTGAAAAAAATTTCCAGTTAACACAATCTGGAAACGATAGCCGTGAGTAGTTACTTAACTGCTAAATTTAATTATTCAAATAAGTATTGATCATTATTCAGATTTAATATTTATTCTTGAGCCAGTTTTGCTAGATTATATGTGTTTTAAAAAATCATGTGTTTTATTTAAGCTTAATTTTTTTTGCTATAATTTCTTCAATGTTCTTTGATTATATTGAAAGTTTCTATTTTATATTTCATTATGTGCATTTTATCCTTTTCAGTAATGGGTGTGTACATGTGTGTTACCTCAGTTTTGTTTGTGATAAAGTTTTGTCAGACATTTGTTCATTTCATCAATATTTTCCAAGAATGAGATCTCTATCTACAATATCTCTTTTATTTATTTCTATTCTTATCTATATTTTACTTTCTTTTACTTTATTTTCTAGTGTGGTTCTAGTTTTATACCTCTGGCAGCTTGTTTTTAAGTAATACAAATATATATACATATGTAATATACATAATGACCTTTAGGAAGTATTTGGGTATATCTTATAATTTTTAACACCTACTGTTTTCTTTGTCATTCATCTTAAAATATTTGGTAATTTCTTTCATAAGTTGCATCATGATTTCTTTTTAATCTATGAATTATAACTATATTAATTTATATCTAAGTATTAGTGGTGTAAGACATTTTAAAATCAAATTTATTGCATTATTGTCATAGAATGTGACATGTTTGATGTTGGCTATTTGGAATATACTTGCTACTTTCTTCAAGAATTATGTCATTATTTTTGCCAAGTTTCTATGTGTGCTTGAAAAATAAGTACTTTCTAATTTGGAGGAGTACTGTTACTTTATATGCTATTACACCAACTTATATGCTAGGATAATTCACATTTACCATAGCTTTTGTTTTCTAATATGCCTGGTCTCTCTATTTCTGAGGAAAGCATGCCAGAAGATTTATTTCCTCAGTTGTTTTTTTCATTTGTTTAGTTACTATCACTGCACAACTTCAATGTGTCATAAGCAGTATTAATTGGTGGGAAATCCATTCTTTCAATTGTTCATGCCCCCCACCCCAAAACTTGAAGTCACCAGCATGTGTCCAATCCAACAAGAAACGCCAAAATTCTTTCAATGACCAACAAGGCTACAACTGTTTGAATTGAACGATTGCAGTTTGGAGTAGAGAAAAGCAGTAAGCTGACTTTATTTTAAAAAGATCATCATCAATTATTATGGAAACCACTTAGGAGGCTACTAAAGTAATTCAGATGAGAGGACGGTGACGTGGTTCTAGGAAGTACTGGGAGAGTGTTGAGAAATGATTGTACTCTGTCTGTATTTTGAAATAACACTAATTGCACTTTCTGTTGGATTGGAAATGTGTATCAATGATGTCTCAAGTTTATTGTGCCTGTGGAGTTGGAAGGGTGGATTTGTCACAAATTATATTGTATAATTGTATAATAGTCTATTAAATCACTGTATCAGTGTATGTAACCTACCCACATTATTTTCAAAACTTTCTGTGCCATTATAAGTGTTTCTTGTTAAAGCATATATTTATGCTTTTTCAAGGGAAGAGTACAGTCTAATTACATACGTTTTAGTTTCTATTATATTTAGACTCACTTATTTTGCATGCTATTCTTTGCTTGTCTTCTTTTCTCTGTGACTTATGTTCAATCAACTAAGATTTCCTCTGCTGGCTATACACTATATTTTTCTAAGTTAACTTAGGTTGTTTATTTACCTTGTTTATGTACTGCATTTCTCTAATTACCACTCTAAATTAAAGCTTACACATATTAACTCCATGATCAAAACATGGCCTAAATTTGAAGCATATTTTCTTTAAGGGCTAATATAGGTGCTATTACTAGAAATGGAAATAGAAGCTGAGCAGGAGGAACTGTATATAATGTTTTCTTTTATCTCACTGAAACAGTCTCTTAAATTAGCCATATGCCATATTTAACTACAAAATTCCACTTTGATTCCATTTATTTCATAATCATGATTGGTGTATTAAAAAATGAGCATGGATAGCAAATATTCAGAACCTTTTCCATGTCTCATAATGTCATTTAATTAAAACTCTTGTGAAAGACTTTGAAATAGACCAAAAGGTGTCTTTTCATAGAAAATCTGTAACCCAAATGGGTATTAATGCATTGAGTCTGTGCCTTTCATTGTCTGAGTTACTTTAGTTATTTTGCTTCTTTGCTAAGATGTGAAAAATGAATAGCAATGCAAATTATTTTTTTCCTTAGAGATACAAATGAATTTTGTTGGAGGTGTAATTAATACCTTTCCCACCTACAGACAAAATTTAGTTTTGCATTTATGAAGCAAATTTTTTCAGATTCCTAATTGCCTATACATGTATCTGTGTTTTGGAATCACAGTGAACCAATTTTTCCATTTTACTGGCTTCTTCATTAATTATTTAGTTAAATAAATATCTGAAATGTGTTAAATTTGTATTTGTACAGAAATTACAATATTAACTTTAGACATATTATTTAATAACTCATACTTAATAAACAGAGGGCTAGGTAAAAAAACTTACAAGTTTTTAATGTTTGTCATTTTCATACCAAATTTAAGGGCATTGATCTATTATTTTTAATCAGCCAGTGCTGCAGTAGAAAATTCTGTTCGGATGTTTATCTTTTATAGATAAGCTTTGTCTTTTCTTCGAAAGCTTTTATCATTTTGTAATTTATAAAGTGAATCTATCAATTATAACCTATTCTCTTCAGCACATAGCCAGATTCTTTTTATCCAAAACTTCAGTTTTTCCAACAAATTAGAGAAATAACATTTTATCACTTTTTAACTACTCTGCTTCATTTTTTACATACTGTCAACTATATAACTTTTCCTTCATACGTGTTGGTATATTTCTTTCCCTTTAAGCATATTTCTACCAGACTTAGAGATAGTGAATAATCTGCCCAAGCTCACAAATGGTGAAAAGTGACAGAACTGGAATTTAGAATCCAGAAGCTCATCCCGTAACATCAAAATGTTTATGTTATTTTCTATTATTGTATTTTAGCAACAAGAGCAACAGACAGGAAGCTTATAGTGGTTAGTGGATACTAAATTCAATGATCTATCCTATTTTCATCAAGGATATAGACATCAAAAATCGAAGAAAAGTGAAATCTTTGCACCTGTCCAACTAAGTCTACACTTCCACATTTTCTTATTTTATTTTCTGGAGAGAGCAACTCTAACGTGCATTCATAGAGCTACCTCAAAACTTACACAGTAACTTTGATTGCCTAAATAGAGGAGTATCTACATAGAGATTTGAAATTGTCTGTCTGCTATGAAGAAAATTGCTGATGCTTAAAAAGACAAGCACCAAAGAAAACACAAATTCAGACCCCGAGGTCTCCAACTAGAGAGAAAGTGCAGGTGACTCAGGCACGACAATAGCATGTTGGAGGGAATTAAGTATTTCTTAGGAATCAATAAAAGCTCTTTTATTAAAAACTATTATTTGAGAAAATGCATAAACAAAACTAAATCAGGGTAATTTGCGTGCTGAAGCAATAAGTCCAGAGAAACTGTAAACCACCGTATTTGGAAAATAAGGAAAAGATTATCAACCAGATCAGAAGCATTTCCTTAGCTATAGCAGTTACCACCAGATGCAGAGTAGGAGGACAACTAGTATCTGAAATGAGAATCTTGTGTGCATCCTTTGTATGTCGTGTATAAAAGTATGTGATCTACACTTGACGTAGCTCCTCTTTATAAATGGCAGTGCAGTCATCTCTTTGGTAGTCCTTGAAAAGCTCTTAACAGAAAAAGAAATTAAAAACAAACAAAAAAAAAAAACAAGAAAGAAAAAAAATTAGGATTACAGCTATACAGTTCCCTGTCTATTTATACCCGAGTGGGTTGGGCCCCACATGACATTAGAACAGACAAAAGCTGGGAAGCGGTCCAATAATCTTGGAGATTTCTCCTGAACAATTTTGTCTGGATCCGGCACATATTCCTCTTTTTGTAGTCATTTCATTGACATAGGACAAACTCGACAGGTAACCACTATCCTTCTGACTATCAATTAATAAAGAATATGGGATTTACCTTTATATAGGACCACCAGCAACATTTTCGATCTCCGTGCAATACAGAAAATGTATCTCTAACATGGAGATTTTGATGACATCAACTCAGAGAGTTTTTGCTAAGAGTAAAGGAATATAAAAACACACAACATTTGCACTAGGAGGCATTAATGTTAACACACTAAAAATTTACGCGATAGGTCTGATATTCTCCTCTCGTGGGTGTCTAACTTCCACACGTGGGTTTGAAATCATCTATGACAAAGTTGACTGCTAACTTTGAATAATTGATAATTGCCTATTTCTTTTACAAACTGGGATTTTTCTAAGCCTTTCCTGTTCCTCTATCTTTTTCCTTTTCCTTAAATCTGTTAGCTTCTCTCAAGGACTGAAGCAGTCAGGAGGTGAATGTTCTATCTTGGTTTAACTAGCCCCTTAGGAGTGCTTCAGAGGCAGAAAAAAAGAAGCATAAGACTCAGTGAAGGACAAAGGGAAAAAAGGACTACATGTGGTGAAAATCAACTTCTGATCCCTGTTCCCTTGTGATACATTATAACACACCTTACTGAAGACTAATAGAAAATGTCCTGAAAGTTTCAATTTCTATGCTCCTACTAAGCCACAATTCAGCTCTTAAAGATGCTGCTAATATGCTACAGAGAAAACACACAACCCCTCCAAAATTTTGGCACTTGTTGGGATGCGGTTCATTACTTTCTGCTGGTTAGGATTTACTTAGTCTCTTAGCAGTGAGCGATGTTTTAAAAGTTAAGAATCTAAGACTAGAAAGATACAAGATTTGCAGCAGCAGTTTTATTAAAAAAAAAAAAAATCAGGCAACTATCCAAGCTGTTTTTTTGTTGTTGCTCAACAGAGAATTTTATTAAAGACTTTCACTATAAATGTGGATAAATAATAATACTTAGCAAATGTACTTGAATTAATTAAAATGTTTGTTTGCCAGATATTTGTTAAGTCTATGTATTATGAGGATAAAATTAATCTTTTTCATTTGTTCCCCATAATCAAATAAGGAATTTTTCATTCTCTTTCTCTCCCTCTCGCTTTCTCTTCTTCTTATACGCAAGCAACTGTCATTCAAAGTCAATTAGAAAAATCCCTCAAGAAAGTTTTAACACAGTTTGAATTAGATGATTTCAAGTTTAAAGGTCAAAGTTTTTGTTGAGGACTTCACCCTTGATTTCCCTCCGTTTGCCTTCATCTCATACTGAAATCTGAGGAGCAATTAAAGAAAAAGCTTAGCAAAGTTTTAAACAAGCAGAACAGGAACTTGAACTCTGTTGCCAGGATTTTTTTTTTTTTTTTAAGTAGTACGCTACTTTTAAAATGAGACATTCTCTGAAAAAGATTTCTAGTATAAAACATTCAAGCACGCTAAAATGATAGCAAGTCATTTTACATATCGACTTCACGATGTTCGTTGGTTTCAATGGATACATCATCTCCAGTATCAATTTATTATGGCTCTTTCATGTCTGTTAATCAATCTAATTGAATTTTCTATCAGAGAGACAATTATCAATCATAGGTGTCCTCAAGCACTTGTTCCAAGATCAAAACCAACTGTTAAAAATGTACATGGCACTTTATCTAGGTGAGTACATTAATGTCATAGGACCCTGGAATATTAAATCACAAGAGACCTTGAACCAAACTCCCCTTAGTGTATGGATGTTAAATACAGGCAGATGGAGGCTAGGTGATTGGTGCAAAATTCCTAGGTAACTGGTCACATGATATGCCCTCAAAACAGGCTTCCCAAGTCCCAACCTACTGCAGTTTTCAGTATGTGAATTGGGACACCAGAGGGAGAAAAATTTCCTTTTCCAATTATGTCTCTATTGATAAACTTAAAAAAGAGAGACAGATTGTGTGGAAATTAATCTTTATATAATATCTTTATTGGTCAATAAAATGCATTTAATGAATTTAAAAGCCAAGCCATTGTCTTCCAAAAATAGGTGGTAATTTTGAATCACTGATTATTTTTCTCTTTTTTAAATAGAAAAAAATGCCTCAAAGGGACCTAAACATATATGAAATATAATCATCTTCCTAAAACTTTAAATATAAGAACTTGAGACAAAATAAAATTACAAAAGGATGCAAGATTTATCATCGGCTCATTAAAATGTGTTGATAAATATACATATAAAACTATTAAAACTGACTGCTTATATGATTCTGTTACCAGTTAGAATAATTAAATGAGGAAAAATAAGCCCTGTATCTTTTGAGATTTCGGCTACAGGCCTGTGGAACAAGAATACTCTTGGATTAATTAAGAGCTCCATCATTTTCTAGTCTTGTGACCTTGGACGTTTTTTAGGTCTCAAGTTCTTCATCTGAAAAACAGGTGACATTCAACTATGGTTGTTGTAAAGATTAATAAAATATTTCCTATGGAGATCTTGGCACAGTGCTTGGCCCATGGTAAACTCAATAAATGCCACTTATTTGGGGATTCATCAAAATCAATTACTGAAACACTTCAGGAAATGTAATGCATGTTGAAGGCTAATCACTAGACATTACAGTCAGCAGGTCTGGAAAACAAGAATGAGAGGAGACTGAAAGGTAAAATTATCCTCATGGGAAGTAATCTCATTTGTAAAATCCACATCCTCAGGTGATCAGAGAAACAAATGAAGTTTATTCTGATAATGACTAAGTGTGTTCACTTTAGCTTAAAGAAAGAGAACTGATGGATTTTAGAAAAACTATTTGTTCTCATTCCTTTATTGGTTTTGACCTACCACCTCCTACTATTTCACAATTTGATTTCCACCCCTGCGCTACTGTTGCAACTGTTCTGCTGCCGGACAGCTACACCTTCTAATTACCAAAGCCAATGGACAACTGATCTAACAGTACTTGCAGGCAGTGATGACTGTCCTTCAATCTATCCCACCTCAGGCACTTATCTTCTCTATGCATCAAGTTTTCTTTTCTGTAATAAAGATTAAATAATGTAACCTACATGAAAGTTATTTTTTAATTATTAAAGGAGTTAATGCTTATACAGTCCTTACACCACCTGGCATATTAGTAATTAGATTATCACTCAGTATTATTGATGAATGATTTCCTACTAAACTACTAATTGTTAGTTTGCCTCAAATCTCCTTGACCACCAACTCTGGCTTATCTTCATTCATACAAGAAAGGGTAGTGAACCCTGAGGTTATGTTCTTACTCTTTTCTTTGTTCTGTTCTTACTTGTATCTGTCTCCCTAAGTGAACTTGTTTTTTCCCAGTATTGCTGGTTGCCATGGATACAACTCCTCCATGCCCCATTTCACATACTCAAGGCTCTCACTTGAACTCTTAATCTCTATTTCCATTTGATTTCTGCCCACAAACACCTGTATATATCACGGAAATCTCGTATACAATGTGTCTAAAATTAAGTCATTGACCCTTGATCCAAACTCACTCTTCCATTTTATTAATTTATCATTTAGTGATAGAGTCATTTAAGTCATAATGTTTAATAATTCTTGTTTAAATTAACAATGATAATTATAACGAATATGAATTGAGTGCTAACTCTGGGTATTAAGTCCCAGGAGTTACACCTAATACATACTAAGTTTTATTTTTCACATCCTAAAAAGACCTAGCTGCTAAGTTACCTACTAATAATCTCTGTCACTGTTTATTTCTGCCATCAACCCTTTCTTCAAACTTTTCTCTCAAATCCCTTTTATACATGTTTTGCTAAATTTGTGTTTCTGAAATAGACATTTGACTGCACCGTTCCACTGCATGAAATGCTTCAATAATTTCATCCCATAACTTGCATCATGAAATTAATATGCCCAGTAAATAGTCCTTCACCTTTGGTCCCTGCTTATCTTTCTAATTTCATCCTTTCCATTCTTTATTGCTCCTCAGACTCCTGCCAACCAAGTAATTTCTGTTTCCCTGGGTGTATTATAAACTTTTCTATATCTGTGCTTTCCTTGCAAGGTTTCTTCTGCATAAGAAATCTTTCTTTTTCTCACATAATAGTCCTCAACGTTATAGCCAATATTTAAGTGCTCAGAATATGTCACATTGTTCTATGACCTTTACCTTGATGAATGCATTTGTCCTAAAAACAATATTATAAGGTAGGAGCTATTGTTAGCTCTACTTTATAGCCAAGGAAACTTAGGTAGGAAACCTTAAGTAAATGTCCAAAGTTAAAGAGTTTTTATGTGACAGAATCCATGCTCTTAATCACCCTGTCTTTCTTGGACATGGCTTCAGTCTCACTTTGATGACATACTAAGCTTTATGCTCCTTTATGGTTTTTCCATAGTGTTTAGGACGTATATCAAGTAACCTCACTATTGCATCTATGTGAAGTGTCTACCCTACCCTTTAAATTCTCAACAACCTTTGAAGCTATGGACTATGTTTTTTAAATGCATCAAATGAATGAATTGAATGAATATTCTTTTATCCAAAACAGGATTTCCTTGGAGACTGAACCAAAAAAAAAAAAAAAAAAAAAAGGAAAATTAGTTTGTACTAGAGAGAATATGAAGAAAGATAACATTCTTTATAGAAATTGGAGGGAAAAGTTATTAACTAAATGGTAGACATCTTACTGACCGTAAATGCTTGGTAGTAGAACACCGGATCAAATATTTTCCAATAGTTATGCGCTTATAAATGAAAGTTCAGGAGTAGGAGGTTGTCCTACTGTTGGTTTATTCTTGAAAGGGAAAATGATGCAGAATAGCCACATTGACTGGGAGGAAGGTTGTATGGATCTTGAAAATAATCAAAGCAGGAACCATCTCATACCAGATGAACACTTAGTGCTGATGTAGGGCTGGTTCTGGAGCAACAGGGTATTCTGAGGAAAAGTTATGGTGAGAGTTCAAGATAGTACTTGGGTGAGGCGGACCCTCTGACCGATGGTAAGCAAGGCCAAGATCTGCAAAACGTAAAAAAAGTAATAGATTGAGCTGAGAGAAAACATTCCATTAAAGGAGAATATCCAGTGAAATGACTGGAGAAGATGCTAGAGATGTAGTTTGTAGATGGTTCATAATCTGGAGAAACATAATAAAAACTGGAAGTTAGGATGTAGTTGCTGAAAGTATACATTAATGAATTGGTTCAGTTTCTGAAAGTAAAAGGTTAAACATGAGGTTTGGCTCTACTTGTTAGCTGTGTGGAACTTGGCAAAATAACCCAACTTTCTTGAGTTTTTATTTTCTCCTCTGTAGAGAAAACCATCGGTCCTTCTATATTGAGAGGTCATAAGAGTTATTTAACGCATGACCTTAAACTACTTAACATAATGTATTATACAAAGTCAGTGGTCAATAAACAGTAGTTCATATTGTTGTTGCTGGTTGTTTTTTTTTTTCAGATGATTCACTAATACGTTGTAAATGTCAGTTAACATTTCTTTTGTGCAGAAATACTTTTAAGGGGAAAGTCTTGAGTGTACTGAGTATTTGAATCGTTTCTTCACCATTTGACAAAGATATAGGACCATGTTTCTACTTTTGTTTTTTTTTTACAAAATCGTTTTATTTCATCATCTTCTTCCCCCATCATTTCCAAGGTCAAAGAGACAGGAAGCACCACAGCAAAACCAATCATGCACTTCAGAGTCTTCATATGTTCACCCAAGAAAACTCAAAACTCTTGCCAGTTCCAGCAGACATAGAGATACATTTACTCTGGCAAATTCAATACTATTAAATAATTAGGAGATCAAGAGACACAATAACAGCGTGTTCATCTCACCTATTAGGGAAGAAAAAGCAAGATGGTTAAGTTTTATGAAATTCCTACTCTATATATTCATAAAATCATTTAGAAGAGTCAAACTGAAAATTTTAAATGTCACAAAGACTAAATAGTAATAAGTGAGAAATGATAATCCACACAGCAATGTAAAAGAAGACAATTGTGACTTTTTTAAGTGTTGCTAGAAATTCCCCCTGTATGTCCATATGACTTTTATTGAAATAATATTAAAACAGTGAACTCACTGCCCAACAGTTGTATTCTTTTAAACATTAAAATGGAAAAACCCTGGGTCTTACTTTAGCTGTATAATTTGTATTTAAATTTCAGAACACACTTCTGTCATTTTCAGTGTCAATATATCCTTACTATATAGTTACAAGATATAAAGAAACTATGAGAATAGCCACTCCAACTTGGTGATAATCTGTATTTAGGAAAATGGCAATGAGCCAAACTAGAGAGAAGAATAATGAGAGAAGAAAAAACTCAGATTCCTTGGAAAATTATTTAAGATTTTTATTTAGTTTAATAGATCAATGTTTATTAATGCCATTTCAAAGCCAACCTTAATAATTATGAAGTAGCAAAGGACTAAGCATATATAGCTCTTTTAATAAGCTATATTGTAATTCTGTATTGCTGAAGATGGAGAGGTGACAACATATATTTTAGCATCTGTATTGAATTCTGATCATTTTTCGCTTAGTCAATAGATGATGTAATTATTTGAAATCTCCACTTGCATTTTAAAATTTCAGCACATATATTGGCTGAATTTAGTGTGCATTGGAAGAGTTACAACTATTTCAGTTGTTGCTATGAATTTACAGGACCTAAGACAAACAGCAATTGAATAATTGCATCCCTTTTTCCTTGTCATGGAACACTTTTCAGTCATTATCACCATCATCATATGGACATAGGGCAAGATTTGCTTTTTTAAGCAATGAAACATGTTATAAACTAAAATGGGAAACAATGATAACTTTCAAGAATTAAAAATGTTGATCACTGAATGTTCTTCTCATTTGTGCTTTCATGTTCCTTCCAGTATTCTGCCTTGTATTACAGTTGTAAATAAAAAATATTAAAGTTATCTATTCATTTTCTGTTTGGATTTATTTAGGACAAGATATTAATCTAGGCCATGTGAAGGAAACAAAGATGATCAACATAGAGTGTGCTAATCTGCATCAAAATTACAAACACAAATAAATCATTTTCCTACAAAACACTTATGCACACACACAAACACAAAAACAAATAATTGTTTAAAAGAAACTAGCATTGGGGGAGGGTATAGCTTAGTGGCAAAGCGTGGAGTATTCAGTATGCACGAGGTCCTGGGTTCAATCCCCCAGTACCTCCATTAAAAAATAAATAAATAAATAAATCTAATTACTGCCCCCACCTAAAAAAAAAAAAAAAAAAAAAAGAAGACCAGCATAACACTTATATCAATCATATTAATTATTCCTACATTCCTACAGCTTTTCATCCTGAGAGTTTTATCACTGTCTGAAATTATGTTGCTTCTTTGCTTGTGTCCACAGGCTGGAATAGTTTCAGAAGTTCAGTGGCCTTATTTATCTGATTATTCCCTATAATACCTACACTGCATTATAGCTTTAGATCAGTTTATAGCACATAATAAGTGCTCAGTAAATATTTGTTGAATGAATACATGAGTTTTTTCGAGGATTAAAAAAATAATCCACATACAGCTCTTAATACAGTTGTGTACACAGTAATCCCTTATTATCATGAGCTATTTATTGATGTTGCTGTTATTTTTAAATGATTCAGAATGTTATGATCAGGGAAAGTTTAAAAGCAAGAGTGACATGTGAGCTTGTTCCTAAAGGTCAATGTTTCAGTAAACGGGGAGATGGGAAATTTAAGGCAAAAGAAACGGCAAGATGGACTCTGGATCAGAATCTCTGGAGTGCAGGCCACACTGTACGTTAACATACTGGTGCTAACACTCAGATAAAGAGGGCTTGCTTAAATATAAGTGGAACAATTTGGACTTGATCCTAGAGGAGCAAAGAGCTAGCAACTTGTAAATTCCTTGAAGGACATCATATGCCCCTTTATTCTTAATTTCAACCACCAGGACATAACTTCTGCCTCATTTCTTATACTACAAAGATGAATTTCAAAGCAAATGTAGGCTGGCTCAGCCCTACCCTGTCAAAGATAAATACGCAGATGAACTAGGAGTTCTGTTTGCTAAAGTTCACCTCCTGACCAATTAAATCTTGCCCTGCTGCTCAGCGTGACCCAGGAAAGTGGCCGTCACTCATGCTTGCTCTCTCAGTCTGTACCATCGACAGTCATACAGAACAATGTTTTTTTTTAAACCAAATATTTATACAGCAGACTATCGAAAAAAATTCTAAATATACTCTCTTTTAAAACCCAAGAGAGTAAAATAACCTCATTATTTTTAAATACTGAAAATGTACAGGATCCAGACACACTGAGTCATATTAAGTATATACAGTTTACTTAAATATTCACTTAATATGCTCTTAAGATCTCTATGACAGAAGCAAATATTTTCCCCATTTCTTTGAGCAATAGATTCAAAAGCAAGAGTGACAGTGCTATTGAAGTCCATGAAACATTTTTCCAAGTTCAGTTATTCAGTCTCTGTATTGTTCCTACATCATCTATCGCTCAGAATCCTTCTACACCAGCTCAGTAATAGTGACTGCAGCTAAAGTAAAGGAAGTGGGTCTACAAAGCACTTTATTTCCTTATTCAATAAGATTTTTATGGAGAAAAGGCAAACAACTGCCATTCAAATCAGATTATATATGCTTAACAGTTATGTAACCTTATATAAAATTAAATCCAACTCTCTGCACTACAAATCTGTAAGGAATCAGAAGGGGATTTATATAAAATCTGGACTATTGTTGCATTCCACCCTTGAAGTCATTCTGAGTTAAAATAGGAATTTTTCCAAGACTCAAAGAAAAACTGTATTTTTAAAAGGGGATTATTTTTAATCATTGAATACATCATTTTTATTACTAAGACTGGAAAAGCAATACTTTTTTCCCACTGTAAATTCATTCTGATGAAAGAAAGAATTCTCTCACTTTCAACTCCTAACAAATGCCATATTCTCAAGACTAGAAGAATTATCAGCAGTCATTCCTTCTTCTTGATCTACGTTATTTTTCTCTAAATTATGTCAAGTGAACTTTTAAAGATTCAGGGAGGGGGAGCTTCATAATTTTTTTCTCTCAGCAAATTCTGAGGTGGCTCCTTTAGCCTCGGGCTTTCTTTGTGGTCTTTTTCTTCCTCTCCTTTGTCTTCTGGTTTCTCATCCTTCTAGAAGTTGAGGGATAAGCTGATTATGCACAAATATGTAAGGGTTATTTCTCTGTTTAACTCTCTTTTCCTTTTGGGTGGAACTCTTTAGGGAAATCCCTTGGCCTGCATCTCATCATTTATGAAATGTCTGAGTGTGCATTGATGTGAATAGAGCAAGTCTTGTAGATTCCAGACCGTACTGGTGGGTGAGGGGAGCCCCACCAACTCCAGTTTGCCATTATCACTGACTTGGTTGCACAAGGAAGTGGAGCAAATGAGACAGCTGGGGCATTTTACTTTCCCAAGTGTTTTACTCAATTTGCATAATTTGTGTTAACTGATCTACAGGCATAATTAGAATGCCTCCAACTTTTTTTTAATTTAAGTATAGTCAGTTTACAATATTGTGTCAATTTCTGGTGTACAGCATAATGTCTCAGTCATACATATACATACATATATCCCTTTTCATGTTCTTTTTCATTATAGGTTAATAAAAGATATTGACTATAGTTCCCTGTGCCATACAGAAGAAACTTGTGGTATAGCCATTCCGACAGCTTTTAATCATATTTTCATGTAGTTCTCATGGTCTTTCTGGACTCAACTCCACAACAGGGTCCTTAATACTGATGACTATCAGATGTTATCCTGACGCAATTAACAACCACAAATGCAGGTCACAGAACTCAAAATCTTAGCACCTCGTAACCTTTCTTTATAGGAGCCTGGGGGAATATCTTCATCTTGAGACAGACAGATTATTTCATTTACAGCAAACACCACGTCAACTTGCTCATATAATTATTCCCATAAACTGCTAGAAGATCAGGGTGACCTAGCTGTGCCCTGACTTCCCTCTTGGACGGACAGTATCAGTCTAGGAGCTGATTTTCAAAGCCATTGCTATTTTTAATCAAGCTCTCCAGTGTTTCCTTGGCTTATTCTACCACATCTGAATGAAACTCAGTGCCATAATTTATTCCCCACAAATCTCTCCTACACAGGAGCCAGTTCATGTTTGAGGGATTGAATTTGTTTTCAACTGACCGGCTAGGTTTTCAGTTTACTCTGAAGAATGCACTGGGTGAGGCAGTCTGTCGACCTGCCTAAAGGGGGCGCATGTGAGGCTCTAGGACTTGGCGGGCTCCTTGGAGGGCACCGACTTGGACGCTGAAGCTTGATCGTTTTATCATTTCGTGCTAAAAGATGCGTTCACGTTTTGAACCATATTCACTTTATTGACATGTAGTATCAACAAGAGGGAAACTAGACTGGAAAATGATAAACGAATATTTTTAAAGGCAATAAAAAATGATAGTGGTCTTTAGACTCACATTTGTTTTAATGTGTAAAAAAACCCAAAGTCTAAGAAAATTAAAAAGCTATTAGAAATCTATCTACAAATTGACTGCAAACATCTAAAAACAATGTAGTGTCTGTAATTAACAGACAACATCCCCTCGCCAACCCCTCCACAGCAAGTTTCCCAGTCATAACTGAGTATAATGTGGAATTAGCGGACCCGGTCTGAGCAGGGGGTCACCCAAAGCAGGACAGGGCAAGTTACACAGTCAAGGCCCCTGAACCATGAGACAGAGCTACCCTTATAATAAAATGGAACGGTAGGTACATTCTTAAAATACCCAAAGGCCTTTCTCATGCCAAGTGGCTAATTAGTGTCCTTATTATTCTCCAGATCAAAACAGAAA
The DNA here is from genome assembly GCF_009834535.1 of Camelus ferus. Classification (NCBI taxonomy): domain Eukaryota; kingdom Metazoa; phylum Chordata; class Mammalia; order Artiodactyla; family Camelidae; genus Camelus; species Camelus ferus. The sequence continues at coordinate 22,746,636 of NC_045697.1, forward strand.
ACAAAACAAAGAAATTCCAAAATGTAGTATGAGGAACTGAGAGTAAGAAGGACAGGGAGCACTGGAACAAATCATGAAATCTGTGGTAAAAATGTTTTACTCGTTAAGCTTTTGTTTTCTTTCTCTATATCCCCCTGTATTTCTTTCTTTCTCATTTTTTTTCCACTAATTTGATTTGAATGTTTATGTCTGTAAAAAGAGAGAAATTTTTAGCTCTTGAATACACCAAAGCCTGAAGAAAGTTACCAATTCACATTGTCTGTGACCTTTATGAATTCAGTGTCTCCCTTCAGCAGGTTTCTGCCAATCTCATGTATACTTTATTAAGTGGTGATTTATTAAGTGGAAATATGTGATGTAACACCTCTTATCCATAATATCTGTTTCCTAGATATTTTTCAAAATCTTAGATCTCTTAGTGCAGGAAGCGGAAATAGATTTCTTCATTGAACACATTTTTTTCTCATTCATTTACCAGTGCCAATGCGTTTGTCCTACAGCTTTTCAACATCCTCACCTCACTCTACAAAACCCACATCTTCCATCAAACTGTTGCCCTCTGGAACTACTTTTCTGTTTCTCTTCCTTCTTTCACTGTCAATGTTTCTAATAAAAATGTGCTTCAATAAACTAATAGCTAATATTTACTGAGTACTTATGAACCTGGGTGTGTCCTAACAGCTTATACATGTGTCATTCAATTTAATCCTCATTACAAGCCTATAAGACAAATAACTGTTACAGCTAATCTACCTGTTGGAAACTGAGGCACAGAGAAGGTAAGCACTTATTCTAAAGTTTCGCTCTCAGTTGGCGCTGGTACTTGGATTCTAACCAGAGTCTGAGTCTGCAGGCTGACCTAAAACCAATGTCAGTTTTACCACACATCCTCTAGTTAATGGCTTTTAATTTTTTCTTTAGTAAACACCTTATATAAAGCAAAACTTCAAAAACTCCGGGATAGAAAAGGAAAAATAATTTTCCTTCTAGCTTTTGGAATTATTATCTGAGACCTCTGTAATAAAAGTCAGATTAACAGGAGAAAAAAACAAGTTTATTAACCTGAATCTCAGGTATGTGTGCAAGTTACCTAGGGGAAAATGATTAACTCCTCGAGGTAGATCAGAATTCAGAATAATATGCCATCATAAGAGGGAAGTGGGTGAGGAAATGTAGACCTCGTAGGCAAAAGTAAATAATTTTTAGGAAAGATTTATGGGCCCTTAGCAAAACAGATTGGAGGTGTGATAGCTTGTGACCAAATTTGTCCAGGTGTGATGTCAACTTCGAATCTCCTCTCTTATGAAAAATAGCTTGATCTTGCCTGATTGATAAAACTTTCAAAGAGGGGGTTATGACAACTGAATTGCCTTTTTGGACCGATTTTTAGGCAGATGGGATGTTCCAAGAAAGCCTTTTCTGCATTTGCTGCTTTTTAAGTGTGTACAGCTCAAAAATAATAATAATAATTAATCAATATACAAAGCAGCATGTTTTAGGGTGGCATGTCCTGAACCCTGGCAGCCATATTTTGGGGTGGCATGATCTGTTACTCTTCACCAGTAAATGCCTCCGACACCAATTCAGTGTCACAGATTCACCTATTTTCCCATAATGCACCTTAGCTCAGTTTTCTGTATCCTTAATCCAGATTTTCCTTCTTGGTATTTTGTGTTTCGGATGATTCTTTTAACATTAAGTATGCTGATACTAAGTAACTTTACAATAAGTATTCTTTTTTCCCCTCGGTTTCCTCTTTCTCTTGGTACTCACTTCTTCAGGCCACACTTATATATACCCTCATCTTTCTCCATACATTCTAGCTTGCAATTTCATTGTCATTTCCAATTTCAAAATTACCTGTATTATAATAATTCTCAAATTTATTTCTCAAGTTCTGCATTTTCTGAACTGGACATTATTATTATTATTATTAATCTTTGCTGAGCATTTGTAACATAGAGTAGGTCTGAGAGTTTCCTAAATGCACCAAGCTCACTCTTGTCTCCTTGCCTTTTCCTTTATCTCAACCAGCCTTGCCTTCAGCTCTCGTTTACCTGGCTAACTTCCAATTATTTTCAAGATTCAACTGTAAATGTATGTCTACACTAGGAACCCTCTCTCACCTAACTTTCTGTGTCAAGATCTCTAATGATCCCAAAGTATTTCCCTTCGATCCTCACTAAAAAAAATCCTGATTTTTCTGTGTGCAAACGCCTTCTAGAATAAAGAGGAGATTTCCCAAACTCCTTTCAAGTCAGGAGAGGTCATGTTATGATATTTGAATGAAAAATATGCAAGCAGACAAGTCTTTTGCGAGTTCTTCAAAGTTTCTTTCAGTTTAATCCTCACTACAAACCTTTGAATTTGGACTGGCCCCTCTCAATACATTTATCCTTCTTGTTGGCTAGAATGCAGACATGAAGTCTAGAAACTGAGCAGCCGTATTGGGTCATGAGGCAGCAGCCAAACATGGAAGAGAAGCGAATCATCCACCATATTCTTTCCATTGTCTTCCGTGCTTTAGCTCCTTAATTTCTAACATTGTCAAACATACTGAATCAATCCAAGTCAGCCTACGATGGTGACACAAAGTGACTCAATAGTAATTCCGTTTCCTAAACATGATAGAAATTTATTTCTCATTCTTCCAATTAATTTATGATGGAAGCCCACATCCAGGGCATACCCTGCAGTCATTGGGTGACCCTGGGGTGCACTCTTGGGTCAAATCCTAGAGCACATGAATCTGTGCCAGTTTGACCAACTCAGTCACAACACACCCATTTCCAGATTTTTCTGGCCAAGACTGAAAGACAGACAAATCCCTTTTGCTTACCATGGCACTTGGCAAATGTGTCACACAGCTACACCCAACTACAAGGGAAGGTTGCAAATGCAGGATCCACATATACTCAGGAAGAAGCAGGGAGGATTTAGGAACCCAGCTAGCAGCCTGCAGACTGTGTGCTATAGCCTTTTACTTATTTATTTGATTTTAATTTTCTCACTCAACATTTGACTGAGATCTCCACAAAGGCAGAGAATTTGTTCTTTTTGGTAGTGTTCCTCCAGTGTCTAGAAAAGCATTAGATACATAGTAGTTACTCAATTGATATTTGTTACATAAATGAATCAATCAGTGAATTCATACACCGCCTAGATTTTGTCAATGTTTCTGGCACCTGCATACTGGAATTTAGGCATTGTAGGTTTCAGTTTCAGAGTCTAAGAAAATGATGAACTAATCAAAGGCATTTTAGACACCTTAGATTTAGAGATGTTTTAATGTTATGGGCTTCTGGGTTGATGTATTATGAAACTAATCCTCTGCTTTAGAACATTCTGAACACTTTTTGATAGGATTTAAACTCAGGTGCTTTGATATATCCATTATAAGCAGCCTTTTAAATTGCATTATAACCCTCTGGAAATATATTCTAATTGAATGAAAAATGTTTCATTGTGTTCTTAATTTATGCTCTCCAGAAAAAAATGTTTAGACATTAAACTGCTAATGCTTTGTTTCCCAGAATTGCTATTAGTATTTATTATCAGAGTAGACCCTCAGTAATTTACACTAATAACTGAGAGACTCACTAGAGATTACTGAATTTGGCAGATTAGTTAGTGAACAAATAAATATGAAAAACATCAACAGTGCTGTACCACAAAATGTGCTTTATTCATTATTTTGATAAGTGTAGTTTAATTATAATCATCTATGGTAGTGTTTCACAGTATGCTAATAAACACATTGCCATATCTTATGAAATTAATGAGATCTTAGAAGAAAAATTATTTGCTAAATTTAATCCCAATTTTTGGAGAAAAGTATAAGTCTATGATTTAGCATGTTTTGTATTACTTTCAGTCCAGAAAACTATATATCATATTATGATATAATTTTAGTCATTCTTATTGCTTATGGCCTATATCCCCTAATAGAATATAAGGTTCACAAGAGTAAATTTGCCTTATTTCACACACATTGTACGTATTATGCACAGGTATGTATTTAAGGGTATGTTGTGTATGTATATAACACTTTGTAAATGGAAATATCTCAGATATAAATTTCAAAGTCCCATTCAGTTTGAACACACATTTTGACCTCTGTCTCTGATCGCCTATGCTTTTAGAGGCCATAGGAGAAAAATTAGGTATTTATTTCCATTATTAATAATTTCTGATCACTTCTCTTTTGATGTTGAGATACCATGATTGGAAATACTTAAAATAATTGCTAAATTGTGAAAGGGCTGGTCAAAAGGACCAAAAAAAGTTTTGATGTTTTTGTTTTGTTTTGTTTTCCCTGCAGAGTACTCCAAGCACACCAGTAGCTTTCTATCACACTTGATAATTCCTAGTTTAAAAAGGAGTAATTGATTTCTGTACCAACCCAGATTTACTGATTGGTTGATTCAATCAATTGATATTTAAGAGATCACCTGTTCAGCTCTTGTTTAATATAAATAAACAGAGAAAAGAAATATACCACATGATATCACTTATATATGGAATAAAAAAAACAAATAAATTTATTTATAAAACAGAAACAAACTCACAGACATAGAAAAAAACTTATGCTTAGTAGGGTAGGAAGAGGGTGGGACGGGATAAATTGGGAGCCTAAGATTTGCAGATACTAACACTACTATGTATAAAATAGATAAATAACAAGTTTATACTGTATAGCACAGGGAACTATATTCAATATCTCACAGTAACCTGTAATGAAAAAGAATACAAAAATGAATATATGTATGTATGTACATGACTGAAACACCATGCTCAACATCAGAAATTAGCACAACACTGTAAACCGACTATACTTCAATTTTTAAAAAATTTAAAAAAGAAACAAAGACCTTTGGCTTCATAGAGCCTGTTTTCTAGTTGGGGGACAGACAATAAATGATATATATAATTAAAATAATTACTGGCTATACAGTAATATGTGATGAGATGACAAATAAAGCAAGGAAGATAAGAAGTTGTATTGGGGGCAATTGCAGGGAAGGAAACCAATGAGAAATGACCTGAAGGGAGTGAGGGAGTAAACTGTGCTTCAGTCTCAAAGAAGAGCCTGCCAGCCAAAGCCACAGCAGGGCACAGGTTCCGAGGAAGGGACTGTCATGCTGTGTTTGAGCAAACAGGAGTCCAGTGTTACTGGAAACTAGTGTGTAAGAAGGAAATGAGCAGGAGCTGCGTCAGTGAAATTACTGGAGTCAGAGAGATGGGTATAAAACCTTATTTTTTCTTAGAATACCATCATAATTCATGGTTCTCAAATTTCCAAGAGCCCTTGATGTCATACCTGGGAGGTGGGTGGGGTGTGTGTAGAATTCAGCTTTACACAGAATTGAGACACACAAGGAATCTCACAAGGTAATAATAAGAAACAAGGGCTTCCATTGTGTGACTTTCAAATCCTCAGCTCTACTTTGCTATAAATGTTATTAATTTTTCAACTGTTTCTAGAATTAGTAGTACATATTTTATAAAGTCAGACAGACTAGAAAGCCAGATTTACAAACTAAATTGGCATATTAAAGAGTTAGATTTGTTCAAAAAATTATCTTACCAAAGAATCAAGGTTTACAATCAACTTAGTTAAAATATATAATATTATTTTATTATTGTATTTTCACACAAAGTAGGGAAAAACCTCTTAATTTCTAAAGTCAGATCATATGGCACAGAATAATGAATTAAATTATACCAAAGTTAAAGACTTCTGTCTTATAAACACTAAACGTAAGAGAAGATGGCAAAATGAGAGAAGACATTTACAATTTTAAAAGTCTTTAAGTTCTTGCTATCATATATATCAGCAACAAGAAGAAACATCAATCCTAATAGAAAAATGTGTGAAAAATAAGAACATTACAATTTATGCAAGTAAGGAAATCTATGGGAAAAGAAACAAAATGTTAATATGATTTTGAAGAAATGCTTAGAATGCTTGGAAATCAGAGGTATGAAATTTATGTTATGATGGAGAAGACCTATTAGGCTACTGGAGCAGCAAAAATTAGGAAACTAGATGGTACCATAAATATTCATGTCCTACTGCTGAGGATGAAGGCTTGTGAAGAAATTTTGAATAACCTAGTACATCTACTCATATCCATGTAAGTTTATTGTAGAAATTCCAATCATTAATTTATATCCTGAAGCAGTTTTTTCGTATTTCACAGGAGGACAGATAGGAAAATGTTTATGGCATTAATATCCGATAAGACACACGTCTTACATAGCCACCACTGGATGCATATCATGGAGTAATGTGTACAAATTTGAAGCAACTATGTAGCAACTTGGATGTATATTTTTAAAAAATAATACTGAATGAATACAAAATGGGAAATTACAGTAACATTTATGGAATTATAAAGTTATTTCCATTGAAAGCAATTTTTCAGGAACACATGTAAATAAGACGGAGAACAAGGAAGTGAGATATGGTAGCTAGAAATATTTTTTAATTACTATTTTATTAACTCTATATCATTAAATGTTACCTAAAAAGATAGCTAATGAAGTGTCATCCATAGCAGATTTACAAATTTGTCTTATTCGTAGAACCCACCATAACATTTTTGCCTTTACAATATATATGTTTTGTGTACACACATAATTTATCTAAATATTTACAAAAATTTCAGTATATTAAAGAAAATCATTAAATTAACATAATAAAGGAGATAAATTGACTTATGTTCATTGCAATATGATCATGTTTAAAAGCAAATTTAAAAATAAAATAGTCTAAAATTGATAAATACTATCTATTAGAAGCTTATAGAAAATACATTTTTATGTTTTAACCTCAGAACTACCCCAGTAACAAGAAGGTTTCTTAGTGTGACTATTCTTCACAGTTTTACTAGTAATCATATTCATTGCAATAAGACAAGAATAAAATAAGAAAAAATAATCAATAATTATAGATTATCTCTATCTCAGTAGATTACTTGGGCATTCAATTAGTAACTCATCTTCCTCACCTGACTGCTGAAGATATTGAGAGAGAAACAGGAATGTAACAGATTGAGAGAGAAATATAGCACCTTTACTACCAAGAAACTTGATACTGGAGAACGGTGGATGGTGGTTCTAATTACAGTATATGCCATTGCTTTTGCAGAAACTTAGAAATAGATTTACACACCTTGTCAGAAGTCATGCTGTGCTTCGGCTTGGGCAGAGCTTATACCCTGAGCTTACCAAGTGACTAAGTGCAATTAAGGGAAACACTGCATGTATAAATATGTATGTATACACTCCCTCTCAAGAGAAATCAACTAATATATGATACACATTTTCTTTTTCCAAACTTATCACACAGATTAAGTTATTTTTCCCCTGCAAATGAAAGAATAAGAGGCCAAAGGAAGTCCAGGAGTGTTATTCTGGGAGAGCCACTTGTAAATGTAAGGACATATTTTCAGAGGAAAGAAGATATTCTCCCTAAAAATTGTCTCCTTATTTAAAAAAAAATCAAAGTATTCAAATAAGATAGTAAAAAAAAATGAAAATATGGGCAGATACAAGTGGTAGATATAGAAAAACATCTTGATACTGGCTATAAATTTAAAAACATAGTGAAAATAAAAGGGCCTATTCATAATAGCACAAAAGCTGTAAAATATCTAGTAATGGACTGATAAGTCTAGGCTAGAAATATATAAAATTTTATTAAAGAATATAAAATGACCCAAATGATATTATACCGTTTCCTTGTATAAGAAAATTTAAAGTTGTAAACATGTGAATTGTCTCCAAATTAATCTGTACTTAAATATAATTCCCAAGCTATTTCCAATAGGTTCATCGTGTGACAACTGACAGATTTGCCTGCCTATTTAGTGGATGGGTAAATGTTCACAGGCCGGAAACTCAGCAGGAGCTGATGCTGTAATCTGAAAGTATTCTCTGCAAAACCTTAGTTTGTACTCTTAAGTCTTTCAACACTTGCATGAAACCTACCACACTTTAGAGGATAATCTCCTTTACTTAAAGGCAATTAATTTATAGGTGTTAGCCACATCTTCAGAAAAGTTTTAGAGAAACACCTAGATATGTATTTGATTGAATAACTGGGGACTATAGCCTAGGCACTTGGTGTATGAAATTAACCATCACATCTTATAAAGAGAAAGGGACTCAGAATAGCCATAAATATTTTGAGGAATGAATAAAGACAGGGCATTTTTTTCATCTCATCTAAATTCTTATGGAATATAACACTATTGTGTTGGGTACAAATAGACAAGTAATTAGTGAGATAACAGAATTAATAATATATGATGTTATAATACATGATTTCAAAACAGTGGATAAGAGATGGACTATTCAATGAGTGTTATTGGAATAATAAAATATATTGATGTTATAATAATATGATATATTTATGTTATATAATAGGAAATATATCAGTATATTATATTAATATAATACTTTATATATGACATTTTAAATTGTATATATGAAGAAATACTCCTGATTAAATAAGGTCTCTATATAATATATAAAAATAAAGCTGTAAACTTAAAAATGAAAATGGACTTTAAATGAAAGTTTGAAGTAATTGTAGTCACACTAGATTATGTATTTTAAATTCTTCCCTCTCTACCTGTGTTTGTCTTGATTTTGGTGTTGGCAGTGTGTACTTATTTGATCATTTTATTTGAATAGATCACGTGACTTGATTTTGTCAATGGAAAATTAGCGGGAAAAATATGAGCAAGGATTTTACACGTGATTGTTCAGTTTCTTTCCTGCTTCTGCATCTACCACGGGAAGAACATGTCCAGGGAAACTTTGACTCTAGAAGGAAGAATTACTTAGAGTCGGTTTGAACCTAATCTATAACTTAGAACAAAACAAATGAATCACAGGTTAATTTAGCAGGATTCCTGCTGACTCACAGACCCATGTACATGAAAAGTAAATGTGCCTGAGATTGTGAAGTTGTTTGTAGCATAGATTTATTACTGTAGTAGTGAATTGATACATTATAGAAAATATTAAAGAATGTATGTGTGTTTGTGTTGTGAGATTTACTTACAGAATAAAGAATGCTTTTCTAAGCCAAAAAATAAAAACAAAGCAAAGACAAAATAATATTTACCTTTTTACAGATATAATATATCAATGAAATAAAATAAAAATCAAGTCAAAATGATGTAATAGGCAATGAAGAACTATGTAACATACACAGAAATAAATTGATATGAAATGCAAAGAACTCCTGCTGTTTTCAAAGAGAAAATGACAGAAAAGGAAAAATTGTCAAAAACATTAAGATAAATGCAGAATTATTAGCAGAGAAAATGTATTAAATATTCTCATTTTGTGATACTAAACATCTGTACTATAAAAAGTAAAATAAAATATTTCCATTTTTCCTTCAGAATGGGAAAAATAAAATAAAATGAAAATAAGTTTTAACAAAGTTAAAGAGAGACAGAAACATTTATCTGTCTGGGAAATATTAATTTTATAGTAATTTGGAGTATCTATTTATATTTAAATAATATACATCTGATCTAGAAATTTTATTTCTAAAAATGATCCTACCAAAGCCTTAGTATTTATGCTTAGAAATTTTATACAAAGGGGTTTATATTGTGTATCAGAGTAAAGCAATGGAAACAATATAGACGTACATCAATTAATGAATGATTTTTTAAAGACACAATCCCCATTGATTTATTGTAAGCAAGTTATATAAGTTGCTATTTCTTTGAACAAAAAGAAGGAAAAATTAATATGGTACTGACTGGTAAGAATTTCTTTTGCATTAGCATCTTTTTAAAAAATATATTGAACTATAGCTGCTGTACAATACTGTATAAGCTACAGGTGTACTATATAGTGATTCACAATTTTTAAAGATTCTACTCCATTTATAGTTATTATAAAATATTGGCTATATCCCCATGTTGTAAAATATATCCTTATAGCTTATTTTATACATAATGGTTTGTACCTTTCACTTCCCTACCCCTAAATAGTACCCCCTTCCCTCTCCCCACAGGTAACCACTAGTTTGTTCTCTATATCTGTGAGTCTGCTTTTTTTGTTATATTCACTGGTTTGTTGTAATTTTTAGGTTCCACATATAAGTGATATCATACAGTATTTGTCTTTCTCTGTCTGACTTACTTCACTTAGCATAATGCCCTCCAGATCCATCCATGTTGCTGCAGATGGGAAAATTTCATTCCTTTATTATGGCCGAGTGATATTCTATTGTGTGTGTGTGTGTGTGTGTGTGTGTGTGTGTATATATATATATATATATATATATATACACCGCATCTTCTTCATCTATTCATCTGTTGACAGACATTTAGATTACTTCCATATCTTAGCATTTTTAATTAACTATTTTCCAGCCTTATTGAGATATAGTTCACTCAACATAGTGAGTTTAAGGTGTACAATATGCTGATTTGGTACATTTATGGATTGCAAAATGATTACTACCATAGTATTAGCCACCACCTGCATCCTGCACACAGTTGCCATTTCTTTTTTTGTGCTGGGACATTTAAGATCTACTCTCGTAGCAAGTAAATGTTTAATTATGGCATATTCAACATTACAATGTCTGGTGCAGAGTGCACGTTCAATAAAAATCAGTGATTATTATAAATCAATAAAAATAAGCCAGTAAATTAGGCTTAATTGATTAATAAATATTTGGTTTACTATTTGTGAACATGAATTTAAGTAAAGTTTAAAATCTTATTTTCTCTATTGAAATCCTTCCTGAATTGATTTGTACATTAAATGTGATCACAAATAAAATCCTACAAGGCTTTTTTTGCAAACATTGACAAGCTGATTCTGAAATTTGTAGAGAAATGCAAATGATCTGGAATAGCCCAATAACTTTGAAAGAAAGGGGTCGAAGTTGGAAAAACTTATATTATCCAATTTTAGCACTTATTACAAAACTAAAGTATTAAAGTGTAGTGACAGACAATAAATGAGACAGAGGAGTCCAAAAATAGACTTACATATATCTGATCAATTGATTTTCAACAAAATGTGCACAACTGAATGGCTAAAGCATAATCTTCAAAAATGATATTAAAACAATTGGCTAGTCATATGCAAAAAAAATATTTTCAATCTATACCTTGCATTATATAAAATTCAAAAGCCAGGTTATTCCCCATTTTAAAACATTACTATTGTAATGGGCCCAGTTTGGAATCTTTATTATGAATTTGTTACTGAGATGTTCCAATTGGTACAATGAGGGAAAAAAAGAGGGGCAAGACACCCCACAGTTTTATTTTACTTTTATTATTTGTTTTTATGAAGCCTGAGAGAAGTAATAGTGAGATATTGAGAGCAGTGCCCTGATCGTTCCATCACTGGTATAAAGAAGAAACAGCTTCTACAGCACGAGCCATACCAAAAATTATTAAGGGAGTCCTTGAACCTGTACAAGAGATTAAGCTTGAATATCAAAAGCTATCCTCGGTTATCACCAAGATGCAGTAGGGAACACAGCTGACTGATTACATGGTCACATAGTGGGAACTCCTCTGTCATAAGAACCCAGTTATAAAAACTGACAGAAATGTGGTTTTTTTAGTTGTGGAAGGTGCAGCTGAATTAGAAAAGGCAATTAAGTTCCAAAATAAAAGTACACATTTGCTAAAGAATGCTAGTCAGCAGTTTGAACTCAAAATTTACATGAGGTGGAAACTGACAGCAACTCTGTGAAGTGACAAAACCTCTAAGCAGGTGTAAACCGTGTGTCACAAGCCCCCAGACTTCTCTGGCAAGCATGTTTCTGCGAGACCATGCAGTTTTACTGGCGGGAGTGGAAGAGGTTGCAGATGCCATCTTAAGTGAAAGAAAAAGGCAGACTTCGGCGTCTCTAAAAATAATTTGAAGGAAGTATATACTGCAGAGATTTTTCCCCTCCCATCCCCCTGCCCCTCCTGCTTTTGAAAGAGGAAAATTTATACATTATGAAGACATTTTCAGAACAAGTGTCTAAAGATGTTTGGTTTTGTAGCATAGATTTAAAATATTAAGTGTATTGGTTTATCTTCTCTTAACTGAGTGATAGGAGAAATTAATACTTGTGTATTTACACTTGGAACTCAGGAATATTTTTTGCACCTCAGTACTCTTTTAGACTCTGAATAGTCTAGGAAAACTACCATTTTGTGATTCCCTATAAACACTGAAGGCTTAGAAAGTATCTCTATTTTACCCACATTTCACCACTGCATCCACGGTCCTTTATAACACTAGCAACATTTCAGCCATATGCTCATTCTGACTGAAGACCACTTCATAAAACATCATAAACATAAACATCATAGTAATAATGCAAAATTTAAAAATTTAAATTAAAATTTTCTTGAAGCTTTCAACTTTTAAACATAAATGGTGTGTATTTCAGAACTCATTAATTTCAAATATTTTCAAAGATGAAAATCGCAATAATACGGTAAACATCCTTTGAGGTTAAAAGAACGTTAGATGGTATCACTTCTACCATTCCTGGCTGCTGTCTTCTACCAATCAGTACATTGCTTCTATGTTTACTTAAAATGCTTTGGTACCTGGCCTTATGAGCTCCCCCATTACCTTAATTCTTACCATCATCTTAGACAACATCAAGAAATTTTTAAAATTTTTTCTTAATCTGGATTTATCTATCTTACCTTTAAAAATTGAGCTCTGCACATCAAAGTTGGTGATGACAGTTTTCCATTTTCCTCCTTGCCTCTTGTGTTATTCCTAGAAGAGTGTGTCTTTGGCATCAGTGGGAATTTCTTTACCTTGGCTTCTTTACTTTATCCTTTTTATGAGTTCTTCCAAGCTTTACTTTGGTCTTTATTAATCCTGGACACTTTGATCACTCCCTTGTTTATCCCTCAAGTTCTTTGCTCTGTGGTTTTGATCACAATCAGCCCACAGAAATTTTGTTCAGGATTCATTTCCCTGCACTCTCTCCTCCTGTATTTGACATCCTGATGCAGCCAGCACAAAATAATCACATAACCTCGAATTTTGCTAATAGAAGAAATCCATCATTTCCTGGCTTATCTGAGCCGTAAAAGCGTTTAAGGAATTGTTTCTTTTTCTCCCACTCACCTGCCTCTCTTGTTCTTCACAAAGCAATTTCAAATCTCCCCCACTCTCCTCAAATTCCTTGTCCCATCAAAACAAGCTTGATCTCAGTAATAATACCACTACAGTTTTCTAGGTACTCAGTATCCTGAACAATCTACTAAACCCTCTACAGACATCACCTCATTTTAACCTCTCAATAGTCTGCTGAAGAGGTTTTAATATTATCATTTTACTGAGAGTAAACTAAAGAGTAACGTCAAGGTTCTGTAATGAATAATAGTTGAATCTTGAATTTGAACTTGCAACCTCATGATCTTAAATGCCGCTTCAGCAAAACAAACAAACAAAAAAGAGTGCCCCTTTCTTTAGTGAGAATTGAGAATCCATTAGATGAGAACTTCCGTGTTAAATGCATTTGGTTGTTTCTGTTTTGCATTTTCTCCTGATACTGTCAAAGTTGTTCTGCTTCCTGAGTTTATGGGCCCCTAATCTTTTCCTCTTCTGTCTACACAGATGCTTCTCTTTTGTACAGTCCATTTTCTCTTCTATGGCTTCAAATCCCACCCCCATCCTCTCTATGACATCAAACAATAATGATGTGAATACCAATAATCAAGTTCTATGTTAAAACGTCAAAAGAAAATGATCACTCTTTAAATACTATTCTAAGGATCTGGTCCTTACATAGTGAAGTTTTAAAGGGTGATTTATAGTCAATATCTACTCCCCCTTCCATCCCTTTCCCTGTTTTATATGGTAAAATTGAGTTCCACTTATTTTTCACTAAAATGGTTTCCACCTGGTCACCAAAAAACTTACTGGAGAATCCCACATGAACCACAGAACTTCCTCCAATCATGATGGGGTTACATCCTGAAAAAACAATCATATGTTCAAAATATCATAAATTGAAAATGCACTTAATACACACTAACCTACCAAGCATCAGAGCTTAGCCTAGCCTGCCTTAAAAGTGCTCAGAGCCTGCCATCAGGCAAAGTTATCTTAACACAAAGCCTACTTTATAATAGTGTTGAATATCTTATGTAATGTGTTGAATACCATACTAAAAGTGAAAAACAGAATGGTTGATGGGTACAGAATGGTTATTAAGTGTTCCCATTGTTTACTCTCGTGATTGCTTGGCTGTCTGGGAGCTGCAGCAGCATTTCCAGAGGGTATCACTAGCCCAGGAAAAGATCAAAATCCAAAATTCGAAGTATGATTTCCACTAAATGTGTATCGCTTTCACACCATTATAAAGCAGATAAATAGTAAGTCAAAGGCCATCTATATTTCTTCATGTTTCTTAAGTACTTTGGAATATCCCCCTGCTAGTTTTATATGGCTGTGTAACAAATTACGAAAATCTTAGTAACATACTTTTTTTTATCTTAAAGCAACATTCATTATTATTTCACAGTTCTGTAGGTCATGAAACTGGGCATGGAATCTCTAAGTTCTCCAGTCAAGGTCTCACAACACTGAAATCAAAGTGTTGGCCAGACTGCGTTCTCATCTAGAGCTCAGGGTCCACTTCCAATGTCATCCAAGTTGAAGAGCAGAGGTGCGTGTTTTCCTACTGGATAATGACTGGAGGTTGTTCTCTGTTCGTAGAGGAAGCACTTACATCCTAGACATGGGGCCTTTCTCATAAAATAGTATCTTTCTTCTTCAAAGCCAGCAGGAGAATCTGCCTCTAGTTTGTTATAGAAATATCTTAGTAAATAATCACAAATAATGACTACATTTGCCCTAAAGTTAATCTAGCCAGGGAGAGAGGCTACCCCATCACATTCCTAGGTAGTGTCCACATTAAAGAGGAGGAGGTCCAACTGGGAGGGCATTTATATAACCAGCTAGGAATCCTGGGGGCCAGTTTAGAATTCTACTTACCACAGTTTCCTCTTTGAAATGTTCTCATTCTTCATTTCCTCTGACAGCACACTTACATAGTTTTTTCTTTTTATTTCAAACTTGTCTTCCAGATATTGTTTTTCATGGCTTGCCCTTAAAATATTTAATATAATCCACTCCCAAGCTCTAGTCTCCCGTCTGTAATCTGATGCCACTAAAATGTGTATCTCCTTTCATGAACCCTCTTGTTCTTCAAATTCAAGCATCTAACTACTTATTCTCCATTGCCACCCCAACCTGGTTGACCAAAGCAATATCGACTTATAGAATTAATTCATTATTATATCCTTCTCATCCCTAACTCAAATACACACACACAGTCTCTTCTTCAGTGGCTAGCACTTTTAGTGAATAAAATAAAAACAGCATTCAAATAGTAGCCCATAGGTACTGGAAGTCTGCTACATTCTTTGATTGCTCTTTGCCCAGCATGCCCAATCAATCATGAAATATTTCCACATCTTTAATAACTCTCTTGTCTATCCAATCATAACCACCAATATATTTTATCCAACTAGACAAAAATCTTTTTTTCTCTAGATTGATTCCAGGAACAATATTTCTAATTGTTCAGACTTTTCCTTTTAAAACTCTTCAATACTCTCTTTTTCTGATCTCAGAGAGAAACCTAAACTCCTTGGAATGGCATTTAAAGACCCTTCAAGGCTTGGATCCTGTTTAGATCTCTAGTCTCAAAATTAAACATTTCTTAACACTTAGAAATTTTGCTCCAGGTCTACTAAATTACTTGTAAATGTATTAACATTTCTTTCCTGTGCTTGCAGACCGCAACTTTGATCATGCTATTGCCTTGATTGACTGGAACATTGCAGAACAATCTATTTCTTTTTTGGCTGACTGACTCATTCTGGAGTCACAACTTGGACTTCAGCTTTGATGGGGAGCCTACTCTTACCATTCTTTAATAAACATGGTTAGAAATCTGTCTTACATGCTTATCCCTAATAAATGACTTATCATTTTTATTAAAATCATTCATTTTACTTATGGTCTCAATAGAAATAATTATATTGAACAATCATACACTAAGTGAATGAATCTTAAAGGATGAGTAAGCAAGAGAAAGGGTAAGAAGACGTATATACAGGGAAATAGAACCACATTATTAAAGTCATAAGTATAGTGTACTTGGGATACACAAGTAGTCAGTAATGTAGAGTATGAATTATAAAGATCAGATGGTATTTAGGAGTACTGAAGAGTGAGCTCACAGTGAAGAGTCATTAATACCTCTTCTTAATCTTGTAGTCTGAGAGGAGCCACTGAAAGTTTGTAAGCATCAACAGGTCATATCCATCCTTTCCTGTTAAATCAATTATAAAGACCAGGTGAAAGAAATATAGATCAGGGGTGGCAATCCTGTAGGAAGACAGATTAGGGGACTTTGATGCGATCAAGGGGAGTGATGATTTGAGCATGAAAACATAAGACTGGAGAGGAAACAACAGATTGGAAGAACAGGAGATTAAAAGTTAAAATGCTAATAGGCGAATGTTTATTTTATCCTATTATTTGAACAAAATTTCATGTGCACATACATGTATTCAAGAAATAGCTCAGAGATATTCTGCATATTCCTCTAATACTTAATCAATCAATTTGAAAACTCCTTCATAACAGGAATCATTATTTTTCTTAACCTGCATAACATCGGTGAACCTTGACTTTTAGTTACACACACATACAAATACACATATACCCAAAGCTCTACTGAATCTTTATGTGTCAAGTAGTAGTATACTTGTGTCTAATTACCTAGTTTATCCAGTAAATCACACCCTTTTATTTTTTATGCATAGTGTAATTTCAGTTTTTGAAAATTCTGTCAAGATTGTGTATTTGAGCTACACCATCAGGGTTCTTCTTGAGGTTATCTTCTTGTCTTAATATTTACACCATCCAAGCCAGGACTGCCAAATAGAACTCTCTATAATGATGGTTATGTTCTATATCCGTTCTGTTTAAATATGGTAGATATTAACTACAGATGACTGTTGAGCCTTTGGAATGTGGTTAATATATCTGAGGTACTGAATTTTTAATTTGTTTGATTTTAATTAATTTAAGATTAAACAGCCACACATCACTAGTGGTTACATATTGGACAGCACACAGCTCAGCTTTTAAGCCCCAGCCTTCTTACAGCTGGAAATCATTGGAAGTTGGGTTGCTGTAATTTGATTCAGCTGGACTAAAATTAAAAATACATTTATGAACACTCCTTTGCATGCTCAACATTGTGCATACAGCTGCAAAACAAAGATGAAAGCACTGAAACTCTCAGGCTCTACCTTTAAGGAACTGTGCACCACAGCTTGTGGCCAAATCCTGTCTGCCACCTGCTAGTGCAAATATGATGTTGCTGGAACAGAACCACACCCTTCCTTATTGTCTATGGATGCTTTGGGGCTATGATAGCAGATTTCATTAGTTGCAACTTAGGCTGTATGACCATCAAAGCCTAAAATGTTTACATTCTGGCCTGTTACGGAGACAGTTTGCTGGGTGTGATTTGGTGGGTCACAGGTACGAAAACAGGTATTTAGAACAGAGTGAAACAAATTTAACAACAGAAATGGGCAAATAATACAGAGGCACTAGGGCCATGCATGATTGACTCTGGCTAAGTTGTTCAGGAAAGGAATCAGGGACAAGGGATGACTGAGTTAATTCTGATTGATGACTAGGACTTTTTCAGAACAGAGAGTAAAGGCAGTGTTTGGCGAGTCTCTTTGTATTTAGTGAATGAGGAATAAAATAATCTTACCATTTATAAATAAAAAAATAAATCTCATTTTTAAAAATTTTTCCTCACAACTGCTATTTAATTTAACATTAAGTTGAGCTTTAAAAAAATTTTACACTGGAAAGTGCCTAAACCTTTACAGACGTGTATACCTCCAGTTAGTATCACTTAATGAAAAAAACAAAATTTTTTATCTTCATTTATATATTTTTTAGAGTTAAAATTGAGCAGTAATTTTTAACACTCAATATTTATAAAGAAAGACTTTCTAATAGCACACGATAATTATTCTCTTATGGTGAGTGAAGGAGTTCACGGATATAGGTACTCCATTGAAAATATATATTTTTTTATATCATTGCCTAAAATTTGGAGAGGACCCAAAGGGAGATACTTATGACTTAAGCAGAAAAAGGGTATTATAATTTCAGAACCTGGGCTACACAGAACTTTCTAGCCTAAAACAAGCATACTGAGTTTAAATTTGAAGCATGAAGGACCCAATGTCAATATTGTACTAGAGATTTAAATATTAGCAAAAGTTAGACTCCATCTTTTAAAGAAAATGAAATTTCACGTGATCAGAATTATTCGCCTATATTTTTCTGAGCCTGTATGAGGTTATTTGCTTTTCTTTGCAGCAGATATTTCCCATTTCTACCATCGGGGGAATAGCTCTGTGGTTTGGGTGGAGCAGTGAGGGCGATCACATTTCCTGTCCACAGCCATTGGTTCAGATAACCTCAATTTAATCTTTTTTGGGTTATTTTATGGGGCGGGTAATTAGGTTTATTTATTTATTTTTAGTGGAGATTCCAGCAATTGAGCCCCGGGCCCCATGCATGCTCAGCATGCCCTGTACCACTTGAGCTATACTCTACCCCTTCAATTTAACCTTCCCTGCATGTAGCATTGCCTGAAGGTAGATATTCCTGAAGGGCGGCTCAGCCAATGAAAACTCAAAATAGTTTTTAGCGGTTGTGACGGAGAACACTTTCTCTTCCTACCAACGTGAAAGAAGCGTGTTACCGCTTGGTGAATGTGCGAGAAGGCAGCCCAAAAATGAAGCTAACGGGTGCAAAGAAACATAAGGCCGACAGGAGAACATCTGTGTATCAGTGATTGTAGAGAAAATAACAAAAGTAGAAGAGGAATACTGAAGTGAAAAACAAGTCCCCTCAATGAAAAAAGCTTTACTAATTCAATGTCTTACGTAAAACAAGGTTAATGACTGGAGGGAAATGCTGTAATTTCTAGGTGCAAATAAGAAATAGCCAATAACTGTTTGCACCTGGACTTTCAAAGCATGGTTTCCTTAGTAAGATAGTGCCGTGTCTCTAAGAGTTTATTTAGAGTATTAAGTAATTTAGAGTTACATGGCTTAACTGCTAAAGTCAAGTGCGTATAAAAATACCTTTTAATTTCCTATCCCGTCAATACAGTTTTCATCTACATGCATCAAAAATTGCCTTTGTAATGTCATATTTTAAACCGTATCTTTATTAGCATTATAATCATTGCCATCATTATTTGATTTAACTTTTCAGAACATTGTTATTGGATAAATTGTGGAATTTTACTCATAGCATAGGTTGAAGGTCAAATGTAAATTTATCAAATAACAGGTATATAGCTAATATTTACTTCTAAATGTTTACTCTGTATATAGAGCATCAGTGTGTCATGAAAAGAATGTTGCATACATTGACAACATCAACACTTTTTTTCTGGATATAACAGGGAAACATTAAATATGAAGCAACATCAGCATTCTTGAAAGTTGAGAAAAGAAGTATTTTATTTACAGCTATCAAGAGAGTGATCATGAGAGAAAACCGACTTGCATATCATGAATGACTCATATGCACTGTTAACTTAGTTGCACTTTTAAATAATTTTATTTAGGATAATTACATCTATATTTGCATGTGATATTGATTATAAACATATTTTTAAAGTGACTTTTTGTGGATTGATAATCACACAAAGATTGCTGCACAAAGGTTGGTGATCTAAATAGAAAAAGAAACAGTAGACATGCTCTGTTCTTAGATTCGCAATGCATAGACATGTTCTCAAAAGTCCTGCAGTAAAGAAAACTGTTAAACTTCATTTAATACAAACTTGTTTGAACTTATTTGGTTAATAAAACCTTGTGTATTCCCTAAAGAACACTAATATTTATAACCTGGAACTATTATTGCACAAAATAGAAATTGGGACATGTTTTCCTCATGTTTGTTTGGTTATTTTAGCCATTTCACTTTGAATACAAATATTTTCAATCCCCTGGTTTGATTTTTCCTTTGAGGCCTGTTGATTCAGTTAGTTCCACCATAAATACTAATTTTCTTAACTTAATCTAGCCTCAGTGGTAGGTTTGCTTTTCTTGTCTTAGGATACACACTACTGCGTTAAACAAAGGTTTCTATTTGTGTAAGGTAGCGATGCCCTCTGAATTACAAGATAGTTATTAAATGCCAACATTTTTAAAAGGTTAGAGGACGCTAGATCAATTCTTTTGATTTTGACTAATATTTGCACATGGATTTTTGCTTAAGTGGATTTTCCCTACGTATTAAAGCTTATACTTTGATATAAAAGGTAGTTGTAAATATATATGAATCTATTCTTAGGTATATGTGTATGTGTGTGTATATATATATGTATATATATTTTATATATACATATATATATAAAATATACATATATTTTTTTTAAGTATTCCAAAATGTCTCCAAACAATGGAAATTTCTTACATAATGTTCGCATTGTTGCCCTGAATTCCATCCCACTCATCCTAGTCTAACATGAATATTGAGATAGGAAGAAGCATCTCTGTGGAAATCAGACTGGATAGATTTAAATGATTTGAGAATGTAATGCTGAATGTCAGAATCAGATTATACCAAAGTCTTGAAATTCTAAAGCATGGTTTCCTTAGTAAGATGGTGTCAGTGTAATGAATATCATATTATGGTCTTCATTCTGTAGCTACACATGACAAAACATTTTCACTCAGAAAATGTCATGCACATTTAGAAAGAAGATCGATAAATTCCATCACATGAAGCTTTTTTTTGGAAAACAAGACTGAAGAGTTGCCTAGATCCTCATTGCAAAGTGAAACAGCTTGCTTATTGGTAAGAAAATCAAAACAATGATACACCATGTGACATACAATAATCAAAAATGCATATGACTAAATAAATAATTATATATTATAGTTCTGTTCAATAATTAAGGTTAATAAAAAATAATATTTTTTTCTACTGACACTCTTGTATTCATTGCCCTTGAATTCCACTTTACAAAGTATATAAACTTGTGCAGTGTTAAAGAAACACTGTAGAAATAGTCCATCAAAAGAAAGTATTAACTTCTGGCCCTTCAGCTCTTGTGAGGATTAAGAAAAATGTTAACACATCAAGGTTGGGTTTATGGTACCTCATTCTCCCCTTTTTCTTCCTTTCTTTACTATTGGTCTATCCAGATAAGTCTAGAGTTCTTTTTATATTGCCAACGTAGGTTTTGCAAACTTCTAGGAAACTTGCAAACTCAGTTCCAATCCTTTACTCTTCCTTTCCTTCCTTAATTACTTTGCTGCAGAGTAAAAGAGTGTGTTCAGTCTATTTTTATGTAATAACAGTACATAATAGTACATTGTTTTGAGATATTTTTATTAGCTGTACATCAAAAAGGAAATATTTAATAAGATTATATAGAAATCACTTATGTCTACACCGATGTTCTAAAAATAGTATTTTTAAAAAGAAGTATGTAATTATGCTTACATTCTGAATGCATTTTTAAATCTGTTCATTTCCATCTCATTATCTTCACCTAGATTCTGTGGTAAATGCTTTAGTCAAGATGAAGGCTGACATCTTATCTTAACCATGTGTTCTTTTCTCACATTTGAAGGGTTTTCACCATATTTTATAATGATGAAGTGTTAGATTTTCAGAAATGTATCTTATGGATGTCAGTTACCATCTTAATGGATGATAAGTGTTTCAGATACCATATGAAGGGAAGCATTGGTCTATACAGACTTAATGTGTGATTGTTGAAATTCTATGATAGACGGTTTTTTTTTCAAAATCACATTTTTAGCTTAAAGTTGAAATATACAAAACTTCAACTAAATAAAATAACACATTATCTCATACATGTGCTATTAGTTACCATTGTAATAGTAGTCATGGATTTAAGTTAATACAACTATACAATATAAGCAGGAAGGAGGCATTATTTATTTATTAAACCTTTGGTTTAAGTTATTTGAAGAAGAGATCTGGAACCGTTACATAACTCAAGTTTACCCAAAATTTTCTTGACCTTTGTTAATTTCAAATCTTTTAATGAATCATTGAATATCTCCACAATTTCTTTTCCTAGTGACTAGTGATTTTTTTTAAAAAAAATTCTCTTTCCAGAGTGGAACCCAATCACCTGGGAAACGTTTTAGTCTTAACTTGATGTGTAATACATCACTGAATCATATTTAGCCAACTTTTTGGTAGTATTAATTGACACAAATCTTAATCCATTATCTACAGAAAATTTGATTCAGTCCAAATAGGACATTAAAAATGGAATGTACGTGAATACATCTAACACAAACTCCTTGTTTTACCGATTAAGCAACAGAAAGATTAAGGAAAATATTAGTAAATAAATATACTAGAAGTTATCCCTTTCTTTCTTTAATTCCAATTTAATATGTCTTTGGTAATTTTTTTAGTGCTAACAGTTTATATTTTTGAAGATTCTAAATTTGTAGCCAGTATCTTTTATCATCATGAATAAACCTTCTAAAACAAAACAGCTATGTAAACTGTATATCCAAGCAACAATATGGTGAACATTTCTGAATTGCCTTAGAAATGAAGACTCATTTCCACTTAGAGATCTCAATTTTTCATATTTGTCAATGATGCTACATTCCATTAACTAAGTGCCGATAGCCACTAACTTAAGGGGAAAAAAGATAAATATTTTTAAAAGCAGGGCTATTACAATATAACTATTTTCTAGCTATTCTTTCTCATAATTTGCTTATATGATTAGATGGCCTTTTATTTCTAATTGCATGAAAGAACTAACCAGAAGTCTTGGGAAATCTTAATCTACTATGGAAGAACAAGTCTAAATATGTGAAGGAATTGTGATAGAATTTCTTTCTATGTCCATATAAAAAGCATAGAAAGAATTCTCTGTTTTTTAAATTTTCTAGGCAAGTAACAGATCTGAGAGATGAGATGTAGAGTCAAACTAAAGTAAAAGAAAAATATAGATGAAAATACCAGTCAAATTCGTTTAAGTTCTTTGACCTGGGCAATATTTATATGGTCCAGTTTTATTATTATTTTTCTTGCCACAAAGAAGCATCATGAAGTTTGACTGGGCTGCATTTTGCAAAATTGTATTTCATACATTTATATAATAAACATTTTAAATATAAATCAATATTAGACTTGATCTCACTCTTGGAGGTGATATCACCCAATATTCAATGATCTGTGTATTTTGGTATTATCCTGCTAAATAATAAACCATTATTTAGGATTTTTATAAGGCTTACTTATGTACCCAAAGCTTTAATGTAACTTCTATCATAACTATATTTTGAGTAATCAATCTTTTCCCTAGAGTAACATATTGGTGTGTTAAAATCACACCTTACTCACCTTTGTATCTCCTAAATCAGCACAGAGCTTGGACATGATAGGTGCCAAATGCATACTTGTTAAATTAAATAATGTCATAAACTCTTAACAAGAAAAAAAACATGGATATAAATGGTTAAAATTAATCAAGTTTTTGCTTACGAAAAATTCTAATAAGAGATTTTTAAATGTTATTGATCTATGCTAAGAAACAACATTAAGAGAGAGTATTTACATTATGAGACCAATTACAAGCTCTTTCTTATCTTTCTAGTCTAAGATGGACTCATACTGAATTACAAGCTATAATATGTTGTGATACAGCAGGAGTCCAGGATCTCATGAGTTCCACATGGTACCTTAATGGATTCTTTGTCAATTATCATTCATGGTCATGTGTCAAAATTTTCCAGAATGTTGTGAAAGTACTGTAGCTTAAAAAATTCTTTACATAGCAAATTTAAGCATCATATCAGTGATTTTAAAGTATGGGGAACAGGAGACTGGACCACAATAAACTTGAAATGTTGAACATAATACATAGCATGCATCCAATTTTTTAATCCTGGTATATACTACGCCTGTTGTGGAAAAAAAAAAATTTGTGGTTTGCTTAGCAGAGCAAAAAGCAATCCAATATGAACTGATAGAATATTGTTTAAAAAAAAACACATTCTAGCTGGCTAAAACTTCAAGAACAACATATTACCCAAACTGGTATATGACCTAAACAGGAGGATTTAATGGCTCTATATATGTTTGTGTTTGTTTTTGTGAAAATTGCCCAAGGTTCTGTAGTTATTTCTATTTCTCATTTGAAATATGACTCCATTCCCCATCAGATGAGGCAAAGGATGCAGAGTTATGCAATGAACCATGCAGTAAATGAAAAAAATATATATATTCTCTGAGATTTAACAAAGTTATTGTCTTTTATTTGTCTATATAAATTCATATACTGAAAGTAATAGTATTGAATAAAGACGCAGTGAGCCTCAATGGATTTTTCCCACGTGTAACAGGAAAGTTTTGGAATTTTCTAGGCAAAAAACACAAGGCTACTTCATCTTAATTTTTCTTTCTTCTTTTTCCTAAGACTTAAAACCTACCCTAGAAGATTGTACTTTGAATTGTTAGCTACAGCAACAGTTTTATGGCAGTGCTACCAGAATTAACATGCAAATTATATATATATTACATATATATAATATTTCCTTTAGGAATAATATTTGTTTAATACTTATATCAAATAAATACAAGAAAAAAAAGACAGAGAAAAGAAGAGATCATAGAATCTGCACAATGGAGCCAGAGAAACAAGGCATAAATACATAAATTAGTGAGACAATATCCCAAAGTTATGCATGATCAAGAAGGCATTAGAGTGGTGTCCACTCCCAGCATAATGCTGAATATAAGTCACCGAACTAAAAGCAATGCTATGAAAAAAGGAATGATAAATTAAACTAAAGGCTAAATGTTGCTTATATCTGGTTGAGCAATTCATTCAGGTGAAGAGGACTCTATCTGCACCTGTAGCCTTTCCTTTCTTTACACAAATAAGATATCTAAAGTACTGCAGCATCCTCATTAGATACACACCAAATGGGCTGGCAGTTACATTTCTTCAGTGCAACTTTAATGAACATCTTCAACACAGCAGTGTGGTTCAGAGTATCAGTGCCAGATGTATCTGGACTGGAAACTCACCTTGGACTCTTCCATATACTGACTGTATGACCTTCTTCAGCAGGTTATTTGACCACTAGGAACCTCTGTTTCTACCCCCAAAAGAGGACTTTAATATGCGTGTCCTAGATTTGAAATCTGTTTTAAATAATATTAACTCTCTAGCAGAGGCCTTGTGAGTACAATTTAAGTTGTCAATACATTGCATCATGATGGTTATTGCTGATTGCTGTTTTATTTTTATTGCTTGTTTTTTTTTTTTTCTAGCTCACACTATTTTCTGATACATTTTTTTCCAAACATAAGCAAGGGTCTTTCTGATTAAGACTTCCATGATGAAATATTCTTACTGAGGGACTTGCCGTTTACTCTGAAACCTAAGGTGACCCCTTAACTCCCACAGAACTCCTGATACACCAGTGTCACGTGAATATGTAGCCTGGCTTCTTGCTCAGATAAAAAATCCAGCCCATTCACAATCAAACACTACTGTAATACAATCATAGTTTATCTTAACTCAGGGAAGAACACCATCTACTGAATCTCCACATTGTTTTCCTAGAACACTCCAGGGTTTGGTTAACTTTGACCTTTCATACTATTTTGTGGATTAGGACCACGACAGAGGTGAATGGACAATAAATCAGTAGAAATAAACTCCCTTAAACCCTAATGAAAGAATATTAAGGAAATTCAAAATCCAGAATATTATTCTGCAGTAATGACACTTAAAACATTTTTTATCTGTTAATCTTGACATTATCACACCTGTTAATTTTTTATATGAGGAATATTTGGTGGCATTTAGTTTCTTCTTTGTAACTCATTTCAAGAGAACAATTTTTTACATTCTATTTATACATTGTCTTGACTGCTGGTCCCTTTTGTGTAACTGGTGTGTCTGTCTGTGTGTTGTGTGTGTGTACCGAAGAGTAGATCTATTATTATCAAAAGGCCAGCAGCACTAAGGAATTGAATCAGTGACCTGAAGGTTAAATTCCACTTAGCGGTAATCACTAAGCTGTGCTCCATTATAGTTGCGCTAAAAAAAATTGAGACTGCTGACATCTGGTACCTCTACATCTAAAACCTTTTAAACCACTTGCAGGAAAAAAAAAAAAAAAGGTTTTTATTTAAGAAGTGAACAAAACTATAGGGGTGTGTCATTTGAAGATCTGGACATTTCCTGTAAGATGCACTGTTCAAAGATAGTCAGAACATCTCTGTATTGGAATAAAATGTTAAACTACACTGTTTCATTTTTACACACCTTTTCTTAACTTGTATAAGGAATATAAAGAATGTATGTACAGAACAATCAAGCCTCACTCTATTTTGAAAATATACTCATAAAATAAGCATAGTTTGCTTTGATTGCCAACATCTCAAATCAAAACAACAAAAAAAATTTAAGATAAAATGTATTAATTTATAAACATAAATGACTTGTTGTATGCATAAATAGTTCAAATAAATTATTTCTGATATCCTATGCACTTAATTTCAAAAATGCTTTACTAAGAATATATTTATTAAGTGGATTTGCAAGCACTAGCATTTTTATCAGCAAGCAAAAATCATATCATGAAAATTCATAATGTATTTCTCAGTTCAAGATAAATATGCATTTTATTAAAATTAATTCAGTATTTCACTATTAATATTCTATGATGCTGTAAAGATTTGTCATTTTTCAAAAATTTTACAAACCTTTTAGAAATTTATAACAACAAAAATTATAGGTCTGGAGGTAAATTTTCCCTTGCACATTTGCATAATTTTTCAGCTTTCAAGGGCTATTCTTCCATTTTCCCAAGGGAGACTAAGAATATACATACACTCTCACTCTTGTGTTGTGGAACAACAGAATAGATGCCAAAAACACCCCGTAAACAACAATAACAAAATGTTTTTTGCCCTTGATGAACATACCAGGACTTTGCAGGCAAAAAATGCACATGCATAGATTACTTAGGGCTACCAACAGGGGCAAATAATGGACAAACACCAAGTAGATTATGGTCGAAAGGAGGAAGTCCCTAGCTGTCTATTATTTGTGAGAAACGGATGCACATTGTATGTATAGGTTGGATCCTATTCATTTCTTTACTCATTCATCTGTTTTACTGAATAGTGATTATATGGAAGTTTGAGTGGTACACAAAAGCATCACTTTTGTCCTCAAAGGGTTTACATTAAAGAACTAGAGAAAGTTCATTGAAGTTTGTACTAAAAGATCATAGTTTGATTCTTAGTTTTGCTAGTTACTAATTTTGGAAACTAAGCAAATAGATAAATCATCTAAAGTAGAACTAATAAAATTAGTATAATCACTCCCTTCTTGTTGTAGCTATATAATTATAGATAGGTAGATAAATAGATGATAGATAGATAGAAAGACAGGGATGTAGATATGTAAAAGGCTTTTATAAACTCAGACATTCTGTGTACTTAAGAGCTATTATTGTTCTTGACATGAATAATTACATTAGAAAGTAAGACATGCTTTAAAAGAGACATAGTAAAAATGCAATGTAGAAATTGTCAGGGGGGCAAACACTTCCCCATCAAAGATGAAAAGCAAATTCTCTGTGGAGCAGGAGCATTTGAGTTGTGCCCTGAAGGATTTCTATCTACATTTAGCTTCAGAGAATGACCACCATTAGGAAGATTATTTTGGGAGAAAGTTATTCAAATGCAATTTTGAATGAGATAAAGAATTCTGGCTTATTTCATGAAAGAAGTGCAAAATTAGATTTGATATAATATCATGCTCAAAGGATTGAGAGCGAGCTTAGCAAGTCCTGGGAAGGGAATGGCATATAAATGTGCATGGCTGGATATCAAGGGGCCTTACACATCTCCAGAAATACATTGAGACTGAAAAAAAATGTAAGAATTTACTCAAACTACTTTGAGTTTTTTTTTCTCTATTGGGCAATTTGAGAAGCATTTGGAAAAATCAAAAGTAGTCACAGAGTAAAATATAATAGTCATCATTTGCTTTGCTAGGGATATTTGGGAGTCACAGCATAGTTGAGAGATATATTTTATAGGTATAATGAATGAAGAAATTCATGAATTTTATACTGTGTCCTTGCTAAACAGAAGAGCAAAAGCCAGAGGAGTCATAACAGAAATAGAGATTGTTAAAACACAGAACTCTGAACCTTTTTTTCTCAGGAATCGCTAGATAATTCCTGTGTTATCTGATCTATCTGGTCAATTCATAATACTTCTCCCTCAGAAGGAAGGTGTGATTTGCCCATTTCCCTAGGCACAATTGGACACTTGGGTGCATTTCAGTATCATTCTCATATTAATGCTCATCTCACTCAAACTCAGTAATTTACTTACAGCTGCCACTTCTTCAGTGGAGAAATGATCAAGTCTGATGCCTTAGTAGATCGAGATCTGTCTTATCTCCAGCGCCTCTCTGAGGTAGTCATGACAATATGTAGCTCCACCCCTTACAAGAACTTTTCAACCAGCTGAAGGAGTTCAGTAGGCTGACACCATACAGCTTCTGACTTTCAAGACCTACCAAAGTACTTGAGCTGAAGTCTTCTATACTTTGTCTGGCCGCCTCCAGGCAATGACTGAGCACAAAGGGGACACTACTACCTGCTCATTTCCACCCTCCATGACTTTACAGGAAATCTTTTTGCAGAAGCTCCCCTTGGAATTGCTGAGAATCTCTTCAAGTAGCTTCACAGAATGAGTCTCTTCTTATCTTCTTCCTCTTTGCACAGGTGTCATACTGCACCAAGCTACAGGCTTTTCCTGCCTGCTTGTGCTCCTCTTCTGTTTTTCATAGACATTTTCCCACAATACATTTCTTGAAATTCTAGTTACATCTTGGCATCTGAAGACCCAACATACACACTCTCAGAATATCATGAAGTTACTTAAAATTATTTGTGGAATGAATGGATGAATGGATGGATGGATGGATGGATGGATGACTAGATCAGAACTAGCTAGAGGTAAATGTATAGTTCTTTTACTGTTGTGGATTTTTATGGAGATCTTTCCCTGAGACATATTATATTAGTTTCAGGTATACAACATAACAAATCGACGTATGTATATATTGTGAAATGATCACCACAATAAACCTAGTTGACATCCATCATCACACACAGTTACAAGCTTTTTTTCTTATGATAAGAACTTTTAAGACTTGTTCCCTTAGTAACTTTCAAATATACAATATGTTATTATTAACTCCACTCACTATGCTGTATGTTACATCGCCAGGACTTATTTATTTCATAACTGGAAGTTTGTACATTTTGACCACCTTCACTTATTTCACCCACCCATCCAACCCCCACCTCTGGCAACCAGCCATCTGCTGTCTCTGAGTTATTTTTTAAACATCCCACGTATAAGTGAGATCACATGGTATTTGTCTTTCTATGTCTGATTTACTAAAATTGTACACATGAAGGAAGAAGTAAAAGATCAATTTGATTTACTTTCCAAACTGGGTAATAATCACTCTATCCATTAAAAATACTCAGTTTCTGTCACTAAGGTACTATCACCTATTCCTGACAGAGAGGTGGGGAAATAATTCATAACATAAAATACCACAAAGAAAAATATGTATATATATTATAGTTTCCCCATACCTCTTACAATTGATGACATGTATACATATACGCCGTAGAGCTTGTGATATACTCTGATTTACACAATAAATATGGAAAAAATTAAAACCCAGAATGTTGAAATAAGCCAAAAGTAACACAGCTAGCAAGTGGTAAATAATTCAATTTTTCTTTTCTATTTGATCCCAAAGATTCAAGGGCAAATCTCTCAATAAGGCACATTTTGTTGCTTTATGATTTAAGTCAGGAAGGAACCACAGTAGAGGAGATATGGGTGTAATTATAAGTACACGTGTTGACTTCACTCACTGGGCTACAGGGGCTGTCACCTGTTAAACAGAGTTGTAGGAGGAAGGGATCTTATTTTCTTGTTTTGCCGCTAATAATGCTCCAGGGTCATTTTCCTTAGTGCTAGGATATTTTTTAAAATGTCCCTTACTTGTATTTTTTCTATAATTTGACAAATATCAATGATCACATTTCCACTTCAAATACCCCAAGATATAATTTTTTTAAGAAATACCTTCACCTTGTTCTGGAATTCTGCTTCACCCAAACAAACACAGGAATTAAAGGACAATGTGATGGATGGCAGTTGTCTCCAAGTAAAAGAGTCTTAGAGCTAATGTAATTACACAAATGCTTATTTTATTACACCCTGTATCCTGAATTTTTGAACAGATGCAATAAACGGTCAATTACTTCAGTGACTGGTTACACCAAGTAGCAACTAGGATCGAATATGGGCTGTGTTTCCCTAAACAGACCTCTGCCTCCAAGCTGAAAGTAAAGGCAGCAACCTTGCCCTTTCTGCCATTCTTCAATTAATCATATGCTAATTGATTTAGTAAGGAATGTGTTGGCTGTCTAACTCATTTTGAATTATCTTGCCAGAGCTGCCTGTGAAGCCAGAAAGCTCTTACCATCACACACGTGCCCGATAAATCAATAAGTCAGTAAACGTAGCCTTGCTGATGACATAAATGTGTCAATTTTTTTCCATGTTGTTTTAGATAGACACTTAAAATCTGAGGAGGTAAATTGGTTTAAAAACACAGGAGACGGGTCTGTTTATTTTCAGGAGCCATTCCTTTTTCTGCCTCTGATTGTATTTGACTTTAAAACTAGCAAAATCTATTGAAAGCCTGATAATGAAGGGATGTTTGCTGATTATAAACAAGAGATACCGGTTTTGTCTCTCTGTTTGGTGAGCAGTACAGTACTATTTATCTCCACAGGCCCTGCTTCAATTTGAGAATTTTCTATTTCTCCAAAATAGTCCCAGATGGTGGCAGGCAATTACATGATACTAGATTTTCTTGAGCAAAGTCTTGGAATGCCAAGCCTTTCCCACCGACTTGCTGAGTGATTCACCTTGAAGGACCATTTTATTTGATGTTCTGCAACCCAGAGCCTTGACATGGTTATAATTCCCGGAGAGTCTCAGGGCACCAGGAATCTGTCATTCACAGTAGCAGTGGGCTATCTCGTGCTCTATTAAGTCTTTCTCTCTTCTTTCTCTCGTGTTATTTTATGTGGGAAAAAAGATATAATTGAGCTCAAAAGAAAGGTAATTTCAAGTCTAAGTCTTATCTAGTTATGACATCTATATATTTTTGAGAAAGTTAAGTAAGAGAACACGATTAAAACCAATGTTAAAATCACTTATTGGAAGCAGGTTAATTTGGATATGGGATGAGTGACACCAAAGTTGATGATATAAATGTGTCCTGCTGTGAAGTTTCTTTCTGGGGTGTGCATGCAAAACCATGCTCACTAGGGGTGACTTTGCTTATAACAACAGATTGATTTTCATGTATAATTACAAGGAGAGACTCAGGGTTTTGAAGTCGTGGAATAAATTGATTAACCAAAAGAAAAATGGGAGGGTTTTTTTTTTTTTTTCAGTATAGTTAAGCATTTCCCAAAGTAGTTTATGATAGATGTATTTTAGAGGAGTAAAATCATTTACTTAATTAACTTAATTGAGCACATTTTGCTTGCCACTAAGGGTATAATGGCAAGAGGGGAAGTAGTGCTTTTTGCCTTTCTTTACCATAAAACCTGATGCAGAAAGAAGTATATACATGACATTGCCAAAAACAAACATAACACTAATTCAGTTAAATTGATAGAGTTCATACTATTTTGAGCTGGTCAAGGAAGACTTTGAAGAGAGGGTAGATGACTGACAAAAAAGATAAAATAGAGACATTTCACTAGTGACCCACAGGCAAAATCTGGCATGAAAACAATAAGATATATACATTTCCTGATTTGTACACTTTTACTGAACATTTTAAAACCTTGCATACTATGTGTGTGTTTGTATGTGTGTGCATACAGATATACCTACACATATGTGCATTAAAGTGGGTGTGGCAGGCCAGATATAAGATACGAAGATACTATGGAAAAAAAAATCCAAACTTGGATTCTCTTCCTCGGCATTGGTTGCCCTATAATAGAGCAGGACTAATGCTACCAAACACTGATTTTTAAAAATCCTGCAGGACCCATCAGGCAAAAATCTCTTCTATAAGCCACTATTGTAATCATCTCTGGTTTTTTTTTTTTTTTTTTTTTGCACTTTATAGTTAAGAAGTGATTTAAAAGACACAAATGAACTTATTTACAAAACAGAAACAGACTCCCAGACATACAAAGCAAACTTACGGTTACAGGAAGGCAGGAAGGGAGTGGGAAGGGATAAATTGGCAGTTCGAGACTTGCAGATGTTAACTACTATATATAGGATGGATAAACAAGTTTCTACTGTATAGCACAGGGACCTATATTCAATATCTTGTAGTAACCTATAGTGAAAAAAAATATGTACATGTATGACTGAAACATTGTGCTGTACACCAGAGATTGACACAACATTGTAAACTGACTATACGTCAATAAAAAAAGGAAAATAAAGAGGTAATTTAATAAGAATTATTGTTATAAAAATCCTAACTTGCAGAAAAAAATTAGTTTCCAATATTGGAAAGGCTGATTTACAGAAGGTACTGACCATTCAGCTGTAAAATCTGTGGAAAGAGTAAACATTAAGCTGCAGTTTTGTTTAGGGGAGAAGTAGCAAGCACAGAGAGCTAGGGAATGGGCCCAGGAACCAGAGAGCCTGGGTGCAGACCCCAGTTCTACCTCATCCTAGATTTGTGATTGTGAAAAAGTGATTTAATCTCTCATTCCCTCTTATACACAATGGGATAGTAATAGTAGCTCTCATGGGTTGTTTTAAGTTTAAATGGGTTAATACTGTCAAAGGGGTGGAAGAATATTTAGATCAAACATACATCGGGCTCTATATGTCTTGGAAAAAATGAAAATACATCTCAGAACCTTTGATGTCACCATCGATGTCATGAATCTCCAACAGGGAGATGGGGTGTGCACTAGCTCTTAAACTTAGTTGTCCATAGAGTGTACTTTTGGATTCCTAGATCATGGATCCCAGGTGTTCTATTGAACAAGTTGGAAACACTGGGAAAGGGGATAAACCAAGATAGCTTCTCACTTTTCTTCCAAAATGTCTTCTAGAAATCTGTGAGAAGACAGCAATAGTAGCACAGGAGACGTCACTAAGGGAATGTGATCAAATATCAAAGAAACTGCAACAGAGGATGCCAGACGCTTGTACCTTTAAGCACCAAAACTGAGTTTCTCTTTCTAATTTGTATGTTTTTTTTTTTTTAATTAAATTGAGAACTCCTGGTACCAAGGTTCTTATAGCAGACCTACTTATCGAGGTCTAATGCTCAGAATATGGAAAAGGGTATTATCTCAGACTGGTAAAACTTCTACTTGGTAGGCCATCACAGGCACACTCTGCAATGGTCCTATCTTTCCTTTACATGTTCACCTGGTACAAAATATCCCAAAGCACGAGTGTCTAGTGAATGGTTGGTATTAATTAATAAAACTCACTGTGTGCTTACCATATATCTTGTCATATCAATAAAAAAAGAAATCATTAGAGGACACAAATAATATAAGCTGAGAGGCGCATTTCAATGACAAGCATTTCATAAAATGAATTTATTCCATGACAACTTGAGAAGCATTATTCCGGAATCTCAGTTTTAAACAGGGAAAATTTAATGGATGACTTTGATGAGCTGAATTCTGAAAAAAACAAAAACAAAAACAAAAACTGTATAATTGAAGTAGGCAGAAGAGAATTGGGTTCTTTGAAGAAAACTGAATTACAAAGATAAGAAAATAAAAGGTTTGGGAAAGCATCAATAGACACTTTGTCCAGAAGTGGAGCATTAATATAGAATTGAAGATATTGTAAGTAGGGTCAGAGCACAGGTGCAACACCAGTACTTATTTCTTTACTACATTTTTTATAGTTTTGAGTGCCTGTTGTGAACAAGACACTGCACTGGAAATTTTATAAAACATAACATCAGGTGTTGTGAATGAAAAAATGTATTTTTATCCACAGCCACTAAAATCATACAGCAATTCACCGCAAATTTACCTTGATTTGGAAAAATCAGATTAATCATTGTTACTGTATTTTAGATCATTACTCACTTATGTCCTGATTAGGTTTGATTTATGAATGTGGGTGAGAAACACTACAATAGAAAAAAAAAATTAAAAAGTACCTCAAGTTGGTCATGTATTTGAGTTAGACAATCTTTGGTCAAGGTTTCCGCGACATATAACATTTGCTCTTCATCAATGTCAGCTGCGTTGTCTTCACGCTCTCTGGTGACAACAGTCATATTTCATCATTACACTGACCTTTGGAACATTGTTTTTCACCAGGCATTACTCTGAAAGTGAGATTGTCTCCCCTCTTGGGATTGGTACCAATATCTCAGTTTGGTGACTACTTTTTCATAGAGCTCTATCATGCGTTAACCTTGGTTTACTCTGCTTTTTTCTCTGTTGCTAGTAGTTTCAATCTTCTTGGTAACATTGGCATTATTCTGCTTTGGGTAAGGGGATTCAAGGGTAGCCCAAATTATTTATTTTTAAAATTTGAGTTTGTTAGCAGATACATTTTATTTCTATGTTACATATTTCTGCTAGCCTTGCTCAGTAGCCATATTATCACTGAAAATATCCAATTATTTTCTCATGGGCCACATATACGGGCAGAGTGAGTTAAAACGCATAGCTCTCCCTCCCCTGATGATTTGAAAGGCACATTTGTTCTACCCAATGGAAAACAAAGCTTCAGCAATATTAGGATAAGGAGATTTTGCATTGTTAAAAGATAATAACGTGCTTATCTTTGAGAGGGGTGTGCAGTGAAAACAAGAAGAAAATGAAAGCCCTTATTTATATTGGTAAGGGATACACCTCGGTTTCTATGAATACATTGCCGTATGCCGGTTTCTCCTAAACATCATTTCATAACTTGTAACTGCCATTCCAAAAGGCCAAAGAAGTGGTTACTTTTTGACAGTTCATGGATCTGCCTAGCCTTCCTGGCTATCCGTGGTGGGTGAGCAGTCACTCAAAGACCCTGTCCCTTGGGGGATTAAAATGTATGCTTCTCCAGGAAAGAGAATACTTTCAGTATTAAGTCAAAGGCTACTGGCTTACATGGAACATTCTTCGTTTCTACATTTAATCTAAAGACTGGAAAAGAATTTAAGAATACAGGTAAGAAAATGCACTGGATTAGGAGTCAGGAAATTTTATATTAACCTAAACTTTAACCAAATTTCTGACCATGAATGCATCTTTTAACCACACTGGACTTCATTGTCCTTAGTTATTAACTAACTAAATTATCTTAAAATATAATTTTAAAATCTAAAATTACATGGCATGTCTGTTACCGGCTGAACTGGAATTGACAAGCCAACCAATGTAGTGTATTTGGGAGTTTAGGTAAACATAGGAGTCCTGAAGCCCCATTGGTTATTTGAAAATGAATGTTGTGCACCATTTGGCATATAATTAAAGGCAACTGTTTTAAGGCTGTATTCTTTTATCCAGGAATCTCCAGATTCCCAAAGATGGCTCCAAACTAGCTGTCATCTGGTGTGCCCTTTAGAGGATGCATTAATCTCAGAGTAGAGCAAAAACCAGATTCTGAAATGAACTATGGAAGAGCTGAGAAAAGAATTTATTTCCTCTCAAAATTTTCATTTTCCAAGGCACACAGAACAAATAGAAAATTAAAATACACTTTCAAAAACTATAAACAAGAGTTAAGTACAAATTAAAAAGTTCTGTGGTTATCGTCTCTTTTTTAAAAAATCTGTGTCCAATAAACATTTCTCTTATTTAGCACATTTCTGTTGAATTAAGTGTCTGAGCCTCTGTTTATAATAACCAAACATGAAAACAAAACAGAGTGGAAGGAAAAGGAAGGAAGAAGAAGGGAAGGAAGGAAGGAAGGAAACAGCAAAGGGAGGGCTGGAAAGGATTAAATAAGAGAAGGAGGAAGGGAAGGAAGGATGGGAAGGAAGGTGAGAGAGTGACCGAGAGGGAGAGAGAGAACGTGCTTGCAATCTGCTTAAAATGCACCTTGAAATTCCTTACCCTACTGGTCAACGTGAAGGGAGTGGGTCCCTCCTTTCACCCATACTAAAGTCATATTTCATCTTCTAGATATAAATAATTAAAGAAGAAATAAAATCATGTGTTACCTTCTGGTAAATATTTGCTTAAGTAAAATAGATCCATTAAGCTGTATTTACTGAGTCTGCTGTATTCAGAGCACTTTAAAAGGCAGAGTGCTGTAATGTTCAAAGATTATTGTAGTGTGTTGCATTTTGCATTCCCAAGATAGTATTTTTTTCCCACAAATGCCCTTTTT